>NW_026461243.1:0-66692 GCF_021730395.1 Mercenaria mercenaria | reverse complement strand
GATCATTATTCAGCCCGAAAGACTTTTAAAAATATTTTGGCAAATAATTGATGTTTTTTTTTTTAAAAATAGTTCAAATATAAAAAATGCTCAGAATTACGTACTTTCAAGATAAAAGCTATTAATTTTGCGCGGTAACTGACACGTAACGTCATGACGTCGATGACGTCATTTAAAGGCAACAATGTTTTGTATAGTTTCTGTGGTAATTTATTTATTCTTTCCGCATTATTAAACCATTAAGTATCAGATCAGACACAGATAAATAATTTTTGTTTCAGAAAAATTAATATACAAACACATTTAGTCTGTCGTAAACGTTGCGTAAATCCTCACGTTAGCTTCCGGTTGGGCATGCGCATAAACAAATATCAAGGTAACCTACCTCCATAAGGGCATTTTGTTGTACTTGAAATTTTAACATCTTAAGATTTTCGGGGCAGACGATATATAGAGATATGTTCGTGCCATGACCCTTCCTGAATGAATGTTACACCAAGCTATTTATGACCTACTTATGTTTAAGATATCTTTAGATAGTTACTTCTTATGTCTAAAATCCTCATCAAATGTATTTAATTTTACTTAATATATAAATTAATTTTGCATTTAGAGCTATATTCACAATATGATAATGTTAATGCACATAAATTTGTTACTTTTATGTTTACATAAACTTTATTAAATAATTGGACATGTTTTTAAATATGAAATTAATTTTGATCTGACATACATTTAAGTTCACATTATTTGAATATAAGTTTGGACCGTTTCTATTACACTTGTTTTGAATATGTGCTTCCGGGAAATCTACCCTTACCTTTTGTCTTTTAAAACACGATCAGACATGGTATGTTTATTTCAAACATGTCTCAATGTCAAAAAATGATAAACTTGTCATTGAACTCATTGAATTGGTTGATTATAGATAAATATTTTCCGTCACTGTTTGCTTAGATACAAGGTAACATTTACAGCGTTTCTATTGACTTGGCGTTTGAAAATCTGAGGCAGACGGTGTTAAGTTTCGGACCAAAGAATGATATGTTTTTATAAACAAAAGTCGGTGGGTTCTTCTGTCATTAAGTCATTCAGTTTGTCCTTTTATCGGTTAAAATGCATTTAGGACCGTGCTAGTACCTAGACCTAGATAAACATAATGTTGAACATTATTTTAAATTGATTAATATATATGAAATCTATACATACGTGACAATGCCATTATGGATCTTTCAAAAACGTTGCGTGATAATTGTTAGATACTTTACGTAAGACATACACTAATAATACTCTGTCAACTTTTTCCATGCTGAGATCTTTGTTGCATAAACTTGAGTCGTTTTTACAGTGATCTTTACTTTACATAAAATTAAGTGTGTGTGTTTTCGGGTTTAACGTCTTTTCAACATTTTTTACAGTTATATAAACGACGGTGTCTACTTATAGCAGTGAGCACAATGTCCAACTTTATAGTGTTGTCTCACTGGAATATCACGCCGTAGACACGTGGCATGATACCCAACCCAGTCACATTATACTGACATCGGACTGACCAGTCCTAGCACTATCCTCTTAATGCTGAGCGCCAAGCGAGGAAGCTACTAGTACCATTTTTTACGTCTTTGGTATGACGCGGCCGGGGATCGAACCCACGAACATAAAATTAAAGGCATATTATTTGAAACTGCCATTTATCACATTTTTCTATCGAAAATCATTGATATTTTTATTCAAAATAATTAATCGGACAGACTTCAAAAAGCGACTATATGTAAAGTATGTTATTTGCTTAGTTGCATTTTGTGCTTTCAAAGGATCTTTTTGATAAAAGCAACGAACAGAAAAGCCACAGGCAATTTTACATTCATTGATTTTAAGTCTCAATTCGTTATATTAATGTCCATAGTTAAGTAAAAAAACCCGTCTAAAACGATCCTTTGAAACATTAACAACTGCAACGAAGCCAAACAATAGCGCATTCGGTTTCAATAAGCCTATTCATTATTGATTGATTGATTTATTTCGGCAAAGGAAAACATATAATGGTTTACAAACATTCTTATAATGTTAAAATTCTAACATATTGAAATATTAAATAAATAAATAAATAAATAAATAAAAATGGATAAATAAATAAATATTAAATAATACAAAATTAAACCATGATATGCATCCGATACCAAGGATAACACAAAAAAGCGCCAGCGCTTGTTTCTATTGTGGTCTTTTAAATGCTTTATGCAATGCTTCTTACGCCCCGAACACCGGCTTACGCGGAGCACTATTATATACACACATTACAATAAAACCGATAAAGAAAATACTCCTTTCAAGTGTTTCAAGGCCAAGACACATATATATCAAAACGAACATGTTCACACTGAGCACTTTTTCGAAACGAGTTTAAATTAACCTTTTAGGGACGAACTTTTATATAAATCGATATATTAATTCCTATCACCACAAACACGCATTCACACAAACAAGAATGCATACACACAGGCAAGTACGCACGCACTCGTATTTGTGCTTTCCCATGCAATAAAAGAAGATTAACATTGCTAATACACACTAAAACTAAACCATATTCCTACTTATATTTCATAATTACGGTTTTGCTGGATTGTTTTATATAAGCTTTAATTAAATATATTTCACACGCTCTATAGACAATTTTACACACACTTTATAATATATTTCAATTAAGAAACTGTTGATTCAGTAGTCATATAAGTGGATATTGTAATTTTATGAATATTTCTGAATACGCCTAATGTATTATACAAAGTCTTGCATATCTTTTTATACCTGATTTGTTGCTGCTCTATAAGACGCATTTAAAATGAATAGTATAGTATTAACTTTGACGCATCCAGACTTTGATCGATGCGGTATCACTGTGATTTGTTTTAAGTACCTAGCAATTATCTTAAAAATTTCATAATTGCTGTCTAATCATTTTCTCTGACCCTACCGTGTGAGCTACAAAATTTTGTTCTAGTAAGATACTTGATAACAATATAACACAGGTTGTCGCTAAAGGGAAGTTACTCTGCAAATATGACTAGTGTTTGAAATTACAGATAACGGTCTCTTTACTCCCTTTCAAATAACACAAATATAATAACACAAATATTCCATAAGTGCTACATGTATATTGGCTTATTATGAAAATCAAAGGAGTTAATTTAACGCCTTTGCATAACTGAAATAGTTTGCAGGACAATGCCGTTTAATTCTATAAAACACGGAAATAGTGTTCACAGAACTTTTCGTGTTTTATCATTACAATTACCACTGATGCTAAAGTACAAACTAAGCATGAGCCTCAACTTTACAATATGCGGCAGACTGAAGTGTCCCTCAGTCGTCTATTGTGCTCATAAGTATGGCGGTCAAAAAGTGCAGCTCGGTCGTTTGGGTAAAACGAGCACCAATCGTCTTACTTTGACTCAGACGATTTGTAAATTGTACAAATGCACCACATAGTATTACGTTTTGAAACATTTGAAACTGACACTGTAAATAGTTGCTTTCACACAAAGGTCAATGTTGCAGTCAACCATATTTTAAGAGAGCAACAGAAATATGCAACGAATCTACCTATACTATTATTTAAACAGGCAATACAACGTGATATTTTAGAACAAAATATGAACTAACGTGTCAGACGACTCTGTTAATATCTATATATCAATCACTCTGACAAAGTTTTACTTAAATCTGGCCTGAGGTTTGACTTACAAAAATGACGGACAGACAGAAAACAAACTACAAAATGATGTTAAACGTCAGGTCTCTCTATTTCAAGGAAAGGAAGACATGTTAATATTATCATATTACCAAAGCCATCGACTAAGGTAGTCTATGCAATTTTTGCCTGATGCTCAATCACATATTTTACATCTCTACTTTTCGACAAATTTACTCGTTCACATATCTGTTAACTGTTGCCTTTAAATGGTTTCTGTCAAATTCGAATTTAATGGATTACAATCATTATCCATTTTTCACATTTTGCAATGAAAAATTCATGTGAGTAATTGCGTCAGCTTCGAGCCAAAATGAAATTCTGTGATACGTCAAAAATGATCTTAAATAGTAACGCATAAGAGTTTCGCTATTTCTGAAACACGGTCCATTATAATAACGAAAAAATGTAATTATTTCATTCAATACACTTTTGTAACCAAACGTTCAGCTGTGATCTATTACTGTCAGTTTGCAAAGTGCCGCAATGGGGAAATGGAGTTTAATCAAAATTTAAACGTATTCAGTGTATGGGCAATTCTAATCGTGATGGGTGAGTCTCCCAGTGATTCAGATAACTTCATCTCCAAAGTGGCTGCATTTTCTGCATGTTGTTTGCCAATCACACATGGCCGTTCATGAAGCAGGAGTGACAGGCTTAGTAGTGGTATTAGGATATCCAAGAGAAACATAATGAAATAAACAATGTTCTGTGATCGTAACATTTTCCGAACAGTTCCGCCTTTGCTTTAGAGTCTACAGAAACTCTTTTTGCTGGTTCAGGAAGCTGGAAAAAAATATAGAAAAAAGTTAATAAAAATATACGTATTAAGGCACAGGTTTTTAACTGTATTACGTTCCCTTATATATGTCAGATTGGCTTGTAAATTGTATATACAAAGCCATTCATACTCCTTGCCTTTGAGCTGGATTTAATATCAGCCAAGAAGAATGCTTGTCTCTAGTGCTACGGAACCTAGTTTTATTCCCCTGTCCCGACGTTATGTTGCATTGTGAATTGTTCCAACAGTGTTACATTGTCCAAGATGAATATATCTTTCATCAACGTATAGAAAAAACTCCATAATTGAAATTGCTTCCAAAGTATAATAGTTTCATCATCATTCTCAGTGCATGAAAAAGTTTTATGTACATTTTAGCATTTTCCATATACTTACGCATTACGCAGTCCTTGACTAACACTAATTTGTTCATTCTCATCAGACCAAGATGCTGTAAGATGTATCTGTATGAACTGTTAACATTTCCCAAGGCATAAATAGTGTATTGGATCCATCTTGTGCCCCCAACTCTTGTAATGTATCTGCTATGTCAGATTGTAAACCAATAAAGTTCCTCTCTAGCATCATGCGGTAAAATGTGCTGTTATGCTATAAATGATAAAGCCCTATCACTATTACATTGTGAGTTTTTTGAGTTTTTTGTTATAGTCTGTGAGCCACGTGATGAATAGCAATATAACAAGGCTGTTCCTGTTTCAATAGGGCTGCTATTTGAACCTTTGACCCTAACATGACACGTACGTGCACTGTTGGAGAAAATTCACTACATTTGAAATTGAAAGTTATATTTTGATAAAAAGATATATCTGAACCGATGTGCATTTGCATTATTAATGATATAATACCACCGTTTGTGTCCAATAATTGCTTTGCCAAACACATGCAGCTGTGATATTATTATAAATCTTTGAAATAGAAAAAGAACAAAACGTAATTTCAAACAACATTTTATATGATGTAGTTATTTAGATGCATCGTATTACAGTGATACTATCATTAGCATTTTATCGAATTATTATATAAAAGTCAACAGATGAAGAGCGGAACCACTGATTTGGGAGAGAAAATAAAAGCCACTGAAAAGTGTAATTCTTCTGATTCGTCAGTAGTACAGAACCAAACTAAACTACCCCAGAAAATGTCAGTAATTTTCCACTCAACCCATTTCATGCGCTGAGTTGTATAATTTTGATTACCATATTTCAATTTTGAAAAATAAGGTATTGCCCTGTGTGATAAAATGCATGGATGGTGACTATATTGAAATGTCGCAGACTTGTTTCTAGCAGTCGGCTCTGGGGAAATCTTGATATTTCTGACCAGGCAATATTCCACTAAAATGAAACATATGGACATAGACGATGTGCTATTTCAGAAAATGTGAATCTGAAGACACTTACACAAATGAAGGTCATATGGAAAATTTCCAGCTTTTATGGTGGAGGAAGACCCCAAGTGCCCTTCCGTACATAATTTCATCATGGGCGGACATCTGGGTAGAACCAACGACGCTCTATAAGTCAGCTGGGTGGCTCCCCCAAATGAAGAATTCAACGCACCAGATGATGAGGCTCGAATCCACATTGGATAGGGGTAAGTGATTTGAATTTAACCACCTTAACCACTCGGCCACGATAGTGAAGCCTGTTCCTTTCGCTGCAGACGTTACTGCTGAGTATCGTATAAAAGCAAATCTAATATTGTCAACAAATTAGCTATAGTGAAGTCTTAACACAATATGTGAAAGGTTTTGATAAATATATAACATTTTCTTCTAATCTTCTTACTAATCGGTTTCCTTAAGAGTTTGCTTAATACATTGTATCTGATATTTCATCAAAAACCGCATTTCACAACACATGTAAATAGACAAATGACTTAAAACAATGATCATTTCCGTATTTCCTGAAGAATGGATGCAAAAAATTCTATACATATCACAAATGATCAAAGATATATATGGGGAATCTTTAAGAGCACCACTGTAAAGATCATTGATGATACTGGACAAATAAACTATTAATACAATTTTGCCGTCTTGGTAAAAGCGTTGTAGAGTAATTAGATTTACTTTTTGTAACGGATATCTAATTTAGATGAAGTCTAATGAAACACGGTTCAATGAATATAAACATATATGTTTGAATAGTGTTCAAACATAAGTTGATCACCTATTTTACATGTACCTCAGATGTGCATCTGATATGTGTCATTCAAACGATAATATTCTTGCCGTCCAATGCCATCGTATTATTCACTTACGTTCCTTTTTGAGGGTTTGGATCTTTTATAGTTTTTTTTTTGATTTATAATAAGTATGTGTAGCAAACGTGACCCTGTAATAAAATTCTTATAAAAACTGCAAAGTTTTACAATTTGTGGTATGAATTGAAGCCACGTATTTCTCGTAAACATACAAAAAAATAGATAAGGGGAAGATTTCTCAGAAGCACAGAGCACAACAAACACAGCATCAGAGCTACGCATTTGCAAAGTAGGTCCACAACAAAAAGAAGCTGTAACGGAAAAATATAACAGACGGGTTGCTTTAAAAAATCCAACAAGTACATTTTAATTTCATGCAAAAATATATATAGAGGGGGAGGAAGGGTTAAGGGGTAAAAAGGATGGGGTTGGGGAGTAGAACAACACTACAACGTAAACCACAGTAACGTAGACACTCATGTACCAAAAACACCCACATACAACTAAATAACAAAGATAACAGACAAATAAGATATAACAACAGTGTATGACACCACCCAAGACACACTGACGCACTAGCACACAAACGAACACAAATAAGCAGGAAATAAACAACAATCGGACACCGCCTTAAAATTCCGGCAGCCAAAATTAAGGTAAGCACGATAACTTACTCATAGTAAATGGATAGGGAATGTCAAAACAGGGAGCGCAATTGCAAGGGGAAAGGATGGGCCGATAGGGGAAGTGATGAAAATGAGGAAAGAAACGCTAACAACAAACAAGACAACATATGCAACACAAAATACAAGACAGACAGAAAACAAATAGAAAATAAGGGCATCGCATTGGAACTGTCAGTAACCTTTATAAGGGAAACTGGGGATTTAAACGCGTTCCGGGCATGCCAACCTCGCATGTACCCCACCTTCAACAAGCTTGACAACACAATGTAAATAAAACCTCCGCTGAGAAAGGCTCTAACATTATCGGAAAAATACTGGACCATTTTAAGTAAAACATAAAATTATGGTAAATCTTAGGTATAAATACACCAGTGTACTCATCAGTTTATCTGAAGTCAGAGCACCAAGAGCCTAACTTTCAAGGGCATGACCAAGAAAGCTGCAAGACAAATTCTACTCCCTCCGTCCGTTTTATGTAGAAGTTAGGAGAAAACCATCATGGAGTCTTACACTTTATTAGTAATCGCACATCAAATAGGAAAATGTAGCGATTAACTGTAGAGGGGCCAATCACCAAATCTGCACTGTGCGTCACGATTTCCGCATCGTATCCTGTTTACATTAACTTTTAAACACATTTTACAAATATCTGATTATAGGAAGGACTGTGTATAATTTTCCGATTTTATAAACTACATCTCAATAGTATTCTGGATGTGTAAGGCCAAGTTTGAAGTGTTTTTAGGCTAGGACTATATTTCTCTTACAATTCGGACGATCTTTAATAAATTTACAATACTGTACAGTATACATCAATGTCGTGTGATGAATAAATATGACTAATTTTATTAATTATTAACGACTCTGCAGAAAACGTGTCTGTGTTAAGTAAGTTAAATTTGAATTTAATTTTGAGTTGTGTCTTTTCGTAGTGTGGAATTTTGACTTTGTATGTGTAAGCTTTGAGTGTGTGTGTGTGTGTGTGTGTGTGTGTGTGTGTGGTGCGCGCGTTTGCGTGCTTGGGGGTTCGTTTTGAGGCGGCTGCGCTTTTGGTGCGTGGCATTTCCTGTGTGATATTTCTCTTTGTTTTTTTGTAATCAGAGAATGCAAACAAGCAGAATAATAGCTGACTCGATTTGATTGAGTCTGTTCGTGAGAGGATTGAAATATGCAAGACCTAGCACCGGCTTGAGCGGAAATCCATTACGCATTTATTGAATGGACTAGATCCCAAAATATAACAACACTGAATCCAAATACGTTGAAACTTTTCAGGCCGCCACACGGCACTTAAAGGTTGTTGCTGTGTTAGGTATTAAAATCTGTAGAAAGATCCTTTGAAAACAAAGAATGCACCCAAGAATAATTATAGCTGACTCGGTTTGACTTAGTCTGTTCATGAGAGGTTATGAAATATGCAACGCCTCTCACGTCTCCTTGCACCGACTTAAGTGACACAACACTGAATCAAGGTACGGGGAGACGTTTTATAGCCACCACACGGCACCGGAGCGATAGTTAATGAAGTCTGTAGAAAGATCCTTTGGAAGCAAAGAATGCAACCAAACAGAGTAATAGCTTAGAGTCTGTTCATGAGAGGTTTTGAAATATGCAACACCTTTCACGCCCCAAGCACCGGCTTAAGCGGAACTCTATTGAATGGACCCCATGACCCCAAAGGACCAGGAAATATAACAACACTGTTTCAAGACTCTTGAATATTGATTCCATAGACAGTCATTTTGCCGTTTCAGAGACCATAGCCTGTATACAAAAAATGTCGATACGAGGATGTAATGACAGGGGAAAAATATCAATGTCGTTATCGAATTTAAAATCTCAAAGATTTTGATATAAAAAAGGTTTATGACGACAGATATAATGACGTCATTTTTGGAGGCCAGTACGTGTCATGGCTTTATCTACGAGTCAATACGACTTGATTCAGTGTTGTTATATTTTCTGGTTCTTTGGGATCATGGAGTCCATTAAACATTATGTGTAATAGAGTTCCGCTTAAGCCGGTGCTAGGGGGCGTAAGAGGTGTTGCACATTTCATAACCTCTCATGAACAGACTCAGTCAAACCGAGTCTGCTATTTTTCTTCTTGGTTGCATTCTTTGCTTCCAAAGTATCTTTTTACAGATTTTATTCATTAATCATATATCTATATTTTGGCCATGGATGAGATTTGATAATTATGTAGATGACAGAAAAAATGTTTACTATTTTTAAACGTGTTTGATGACTTGTCATTTAAACATTTATTTTGAGTAACATATAATATACTTCTCTTTATGACATGTACATACAGTGGAAATCTACAATAATGGAAAACATTTTATCTTATTCCCTTACATATATTTAGAGGGAATATATATATAAACCGAATCTAAATGGCTATTCAATGAAGATATTATTAAAAATGCATACTTGGCGAAAGTTTGTTATACATCCAGCAATAACGGGGGGACTATATCCATATTTTTTCGCTAAATAACCATGTAAATATATCATTTTACAAACATTCATATAAATTGTTTGTTACATGTATCAGATTTAGGTTACAAAAACCCGCAGACTACGAATTTCACAGAGATATGATGGTGTCTTTATGTACATGTAATTTATGTTCTGTTGAGCAATAAATTGTTTTTATTTTTGACGGATATTTGCCCTTATTTGGCAAGTTTAAATCTCACTTTTCTTCTCACGAATTATCTAAGTATATGTTACACACCTCTTAATATTGTTAGGATGGATCGAGGGCCAAATGCTAAATAAGAAAAGCAATAAAAGTTTACTATATTTATTTTCACACTCAACCGGGTGTAAAAATATGTCAATAATTATTTATACAACAACAATATTTAACTGTAACCATTCATTGAATAATACCTGTATCTTATGAGTATTCATGCTCAATATATCTTCTTGATCTTTATTTTTATCTTTATCTTTATCTTATTCTATCTTTACCATTCAGATCAATATCCAGTCTCCAACTGATGGCCATTTAAAATTCGGCCTATTTATATGAATGTTTTTGTTTACATTGTGATGTCATCTAGAATCAGGTTTTCCCGTAAAAACTGGGTCGCCCTCTAGAATTCTGGGAAACAAAATGGCGGACATTCACAACGTTGTTGCAGGAGCAGCTTTATATAATTAATACAAGATAATACATAAATGATTGAAATAGTAATTATGGAATTTACTTAATAAGGTACATTTCTTAATGTTATTACCAATAATGGTTACTACATATTTTCCGAGAAGTATTATTTTTGATTGAAAGAGCATTGCATAAAGTAGGTGGGGAACAGCACATCATTACCCCCACCTTTCAAGAATTGTCCCAATTCTTCAAGAAAAAATTACAGGTAAGAAATTTTACTTTTTAACATATTTTACATAAAATATAAAATCTACTTTTCATTTAAGAATATTTAAACAGTGTCAATCTTAATAGCAATATATTTACTTAAATGAAACAGTCTTTTGTAACTATAACAATACAGTAATTCATATAATAATAATGTTTTTCTTTTTTTCTTGCACTACTTAAGTGTCAATGTATTTTCCTGCAATATTTGCACTAATTAAAGTGTCCATAATTGCGAAGTGTAATAATTGTGAAGTGTATAAATACACAATGTACTTGTACCAATATTAAAATAGTAAATGTTTAAGATATCCTATTAGTAAATGTTAATGTTATGTTAATCCTTTAGTCATCTTGATCTCCAACAATCTGTTTTCTGTATTAGTTATCACATCAGTTTTCCTTTAACATCTGTTTTCTATTTTATATTTCTTGATAATTGTTATAATTTCATATTCATATCCATCATTTTCTAGAAATTCTTTGTCAATCTTTTCACATACTAGTTTTCTCTTTCTGTTTCTTCTATTTTCTTTCATTTCCTGGACTTTCTCTATGTCTGTCATCTCTTCATCCTCTTTTATTTCGCTTTCTCTATACGAGTTCTTAAGTATTTTATCTTTATCAGTTTTCTTATGTTCATCTGTCTTCCTTTTCATATCTTCTTTCTGTTTTTCCTCCTTTTTCTTACTGTCTTTGTCTTTCTCATTCTTATCCTTCTTTTCACACTCTTTTAGTTTTTCATCCTTTTTCTTACTTTCTTTGTCTTTCTCATTCTTATTCTTGTTTTCCCCCTCTTTTTGTTTTTCCTCCTTTTTCTTACTTTCTTTTTAATTTGTGTCCTTTTTCTCTCCTTCTCTCCTAATTTCTTCCTGATTTTTCTGTCTCTCTCTCTCCTCTTTTTCCTTCCTTTCATTTCCTCATTCTTTGATTTCTGATTTTCCTTTTCCTTTCTAATTTTCTTGTCATTTATTTGTTTCTCCTCGGCTTCCTTCTTTTTCTGTAACTCCTCTTTTTCCTTCTTCTCTTTCTCCTGTCTCGCCTTCTCTTCTTTTTCCTCATGCGCCTTTCAATCTTTTTCCTTTCTATCTTTCTCCTCTTTTTCCTTTTTTTCTTTTTCCTCTGTTTCCTTCTTTTCTTTTTCCTTCCTTTCTTTCTCTAGCTTATCTTTTCTTTCTTTTTCCTCTCTCTCCTTCTTTTCTTTCTCTTTCCTTTCTTTTTTCTCTTTTTCTTTCCTTTCTTCTTCCTCTCTTTCCTCCTTTTCCTTCCTTTCTTTTTCTTCCTTCTGTTTCCTTTCATTATCTTCTTTATCTTTCAATTGTCTTTCAACCTCCTTTTGTTTTTCCCTCTCCAACCTTTCTTTTTCAATACGTTCCTTCTTTTCTTGATCAATTTTTCTTTTCTGTTCATCTTTCTTCTTTTCATATTCATCTAACTCGTACATTTTCACTTCTTTTAAATAACTTTCTTCCTGGAAAATTTCAAACTCATCATCACTTAACTCTAACTCTTTCTCTAACTCCATTTCTTCCTCACTACTTTCTTCACTGTCACTTATATCACTGGTGCTGCTACCACTTTCACTCAAAGTCCTAGTTCTTTCTTTTCTCCTCTCTGGTAGTATTGGTCTTGTTCCCTTCCTTGCTGTTATCTTCTCATTCAAATTTATACACCACTTCTTTTCTGCCCGTTCTAAAAATTTCTCCAACTCTCTCTCTGCTCTGTTGCCCTTATCACCAGTCATTTGATTAAACATATAAAAATCAGTTTTCTTCGCTCTGCATTGATGCGGGTTATCATTTCTCCTAAATATCTTCTTACATAATGTGCATTTAAAACTAATCCCAGAATGCTGCTCTTTCAGATGGGCCATACAAGGCTTTCTGGCGGGGAAGTACAGATCTTCGCACACGCCGCATTGAAACTGCAAATAGACAAAAGGATACCCTTTTTACTGTAAAGCAACATTCATTTTTTTTATTTTGTTTTATTTTTTTATTTAATAATTTATCATTTTTCTACCAAAATTCAAGTTTGCATATATACCATATATATATGACCATATCAATACTAAAGCAAAATATACAATATTTCTGTGTACCAATTTTAACATATCAGACTGAATTTTTCTTAAAACCAACTAGGTCTAATTTTCCCAGTATAATCTTTCAGTTTATCATGATGAACAATCTTTGGCTTTGAGTTAGCTTTTATTTGAATCCGGTATAGTACATCATTTACTTTGGTAATTATCTTACATGGACCAACCCAAGGTTTCTGAAACTTAGGACTTAAACCTCGTTTTCGTGTTGGACAGTAATACCAAACTGCGTCACCATCTTTGTAACTTTTGAAACTCAACTTCACATCATAATTTGATTTCATACTGTTTCAGCAATTTCCATATTTTTCCTCGCTAACTCATGTACTTGTTGTAACCTGTTTTCTAATTTTGAGACATAACTGGATTTGTTTTGATCAATTTCTTTATCATCTGTTTCAGGAGTACCAAAAATCAAGTCAACTGGTAACCTCAGTTCTCTACCAATATGTAACATGGCTGGTGTGAACCCTGTTGATGCTTGAACCGAAGACCGGTATGCAAGCATAACTAAATCAACATGTTCATCCCAGTCTTTCTGATTTGCTGCGACATATGGGGTGAGCATTTGAATTATAGTGGAGTTATGTTTTTCTAAAAAACCGTTCCCTTGCGGATGAAAACTGGAAGAACGTATCTTTTCTATACCCAATAATTTACACATTTCTAGAAACAGTTTTGACTCAAATGTTTTCCCTTGGTCTGTATGACAAATCAATGGGCAGCCCCATTTACTTATGTACTGATCAACTAATACAGTTGCCACTGTTGTAGCTTCTAAATTTGGCAAACTGTAACATTCTGTCCATTTAGTAAACAAATCCCCTACCACCATCATGTATCTATTTCCTTTGTTAGTTTTTGTAAATGGACCCATAAAATCTATAGCAATTCTCTCATTTGGGGCTCCTACATTATAAGTTTTTAATGGCGCTTTGGATTTTCTGAGTGAACCTCTACGACTATTACATACATCACATGTACGAATCCACACTTCAACATCTCGTCTCAGAGCAAAACCAAAAGAACCTCTCTCTTATTTTTGCTAGAGTTTTCCTTAACCCTAAATGTGCACCACTTTTACCATCATGTAACAACTGCAATACCAGATCCCTGTGAGACTTTGGGACAACTAATAATAACTTACATGAGTTATCATCAACACTTTCCCATTTTCTGTACAACACATTGTTTTTGATAACTAAAGAATCTAACCTTGCCCAGTAATATTTAAACTCTGTATCAAATTTAGAAATCTCCTGCCAGTCAGGCTTGACACCATTCAAAACTATATCTTTAATTCGTCCAAGATTGAGATCATTATTCTGAATTTCTGCAACGTTAACATCCTCTCCCAGTAAATTGCTACCTACTGAACTACTCGAGGTTGTGCTATCGTTAGAACTCGTGCTAGGTGTATTCTCAGTATCATTATCATTGCTTGGATTTGAGGAATTTACAGAACTTATCAAAACATTATCTTTTATCCCTGTATGACAAGAACTTGTACCTTGTTCATTCACAGAACTTATCAAAACATTATCTTTACAATCTGTTTGACAAGAAATCTTTTCTGTTTGTGCATAACTATGTTTTACCTCAACCTTTTTAACCATACCAAGACTTGTATTTTTGTCACAGTCTAAATTACAGCCATCAATACCCGGTTTGATTATCTTTAAACTCTTTGTGTCAGTACCAATATCATAATTCCAGTAATGTTTGTATGTTTGAAATGTAGCCAATTCTGAGAAAAATCTGCTCAATAAATCAGAGTTCCACCATATCACCAAAAATATTCCTACTATCATACCAGTATTTACTACACCAAACAACTGTAGTAACTGTATCAACATACAAAGAAGAGTAACAAATGAGCAATTACTATCATCAGTTTTATAGAAGTTGTCTCCCTTAGACTGTACCTCAGTGACATTAGATACAGAAATGCTGTTAATCTCTTTTGACTCAACTGTGCTACAGTATTTACAATTTTCATCATAACATGGCCTCCTAGATAAAGCATCTGCATTTGAATGCAATCTACCAGAACGATGTTCAATTGTAAAATCATATGTGCCTAGAAAACTAAGCCACCTAGCTAATTGTCCTTCTACATTTTTAAAAGATAGCAACCATTTCAGACTGGAATGATCAGATCGAATGACTATTTTTCGACCATAAATGTAGTGGTGAAAATGTTTTATTGAGTTGATTACCGCCGTTCTGTTTTTGTGAAGTATTTGCTAAAATAGCCAATGACCTGTTCCTTACCATTTACAACTTTTGATAATACACCGCCCTGGCCCACCAAAGAAGCGTCCGCATCCAGAATAAAGTCATCATTTTCCGAAGGAAATGTTAATATAGGGGCATTAGTTAATGCTGTTTTTACCATTTGAAAAGCATTCTCACATTCCTCTGTCCAAACAAACTTTCTACCATTTTCTGCTAACTCATGAATGGGTTTTGCAATAGTAGCAAACTGATAAACATAGTTCCTGTAGTAACTTGCAAGAGAAATGAAACTCCTGGCTTCCTTAGCATTCCTAGGGGTTGGCCAATTCTTTATTGATTCAATCTTTCTTGGGTCAGTACCCACACCATTTTCACTTATTGTGTGACCTAGAAAAGTGACCTCTTTTTGAAACAAAACACACTTTTTAGGATTAAGTTTCAAATTGGCAGTAGTTAACCTCTGAAACACAAGTTCTAGATTTTTCAGTTGTTCTGAGAAAGTTTTAGAGTGACAAATGATATCGTCAAGATAAATTATCACTATGCTCCACAATAGACCAGAGAAGACTGACTGCATAAGGCGGGTAAATGTTGCAGGGGCATTACAAAGACCAAAAGCAGGACGTTTCCATTGCCATTGCTCACCACCTGGAATTGAAAATGCTGTTTTGTGCCTATCTTTCTCATCAATATCCAATTGCCAGTAATCCGATTTCATGTCTAGACAAGACCACCACTTGGAACCTGACAATGCTTCTATGCTGTCATCTATTCGGGGTAAAGCTTGCGAATCGCGAACCGTGGCATTGTTCAAACCGCGAAAATCACAGCAAAACCTGATAGATTTGTCGGCTTTAGAAATCATTACAATGGGACTATTCCATGGGCTTTGAGGACATTTTTCAATAATACCATCACTCTCCATTTTCTTAATTTCTTCCTCCGCAACCTTACGCTTTGCTAAAGGAATGCGATATGGGTACTTTTTGACAGGTTTTTCATTACCAGTATCAATTATATGTGTAACAACTGTGGAATGACCAATATTACTGGAACCTTTACTAAACACATTTTGATGCTTAATCAAGAATGACTTTAGCTCTTCCTTTTGAGTAGAATCAAGATTTTTAGAAGACTTTTCAAATAAATCTGTTAAATGTTCAGGCAATTTATCATTTTTCTGTACATTTTCTGAATGAACATGACCAACAGACTGTGATTCAACTACTTCAACTGGTTCTAATATACCTGTTGTGGTATCTTTGTAAATCTTGACTGGTTTGTTTGAAAATTTGGCCAATCTAATTGGAACTTGGCCCGCTTTTGGGTCAACTAACACATTTGCAACCAAAATACCTGTTTTCTCAACAAAATCACAAGAACCCTCAACTAAACAAGTTCTAGACTTGTCTACATGATCAAGAGTTTTTGCTTGTACCATAACCTCAGAATTTGATTCAATAACAATATTCTCAGAAACAGCAATTCTGCAGCAATTTGACCTAGATTCATTTTTGAGATAACAAGGAATTTTGTCACCTTTAACATAATACAATTTTTGCTAATTATCAAATCACAACTGTGTGCCCGCATAAAATCTATTCCAAGGATAGCCTCTTGTACTATATCTGATATCAACATCTCATGTTGAAGTATATGACCACCCAAACAAATTTTCATTATTGCTTTTCCTAGAAAAGGTTTACTTTCTCCAGTTACTGTACATAGCATTGTTGTAACAGGCAAAATTTCTGGCTTTGTACCATTTTCCCATTCATCCAAGATTTTGCTACTTATTATAGAAACATTAGCACCAGAATCACACAAACAAGAAACAAGATTTTTATTTATCATTGCATCACAAAAATATCCATTCTGTTTGCCTAAACTATCGACTTGAATGGTTTCGGACCTTACATTCTGTTTGGTCTGGGTGCGGCCCTCCAGCCCGACCTTTGTCCGTTTCCCGAAAATCCATTACCTTGGAAGTTCTTGTCATTATCATAATTGAAATTTCTGTTCTGGCCTCTGTTATTGTTAAATCTATTCTGTGTTTGATAAGACCTATTATTATTGAACCTTTTCCTATAATTTTGACACCCTCCTGGCCTAAATTGCCCTGACTGATGATTTTGTACAGGTAAATCCCTATTATCTTGTCTAGTATTATATGACCTATAAGATTGATCATTCTGTTGTTTTGTAACCCTTGTCTGTGAATCTAATTGCTCTACTCTCTCTGTTAACCTATCTATTTTTCCTAGAATATTTTCTAACTCTGGTTTTTGTGTAGACTGGTTTTTCCCAGTGTAAGCATTTACCGGTTCATTATGTACCCTCTGTTTATCAGCCAACTTGTGTGTCTCTAACCTGATGGCAATTGTTTCGGCTTCAGAAATAAATTTTGGACATCATTCTCTAAGACGTAACCTTATATCAGAATCTTCAAGACTATCAATGAAAGCATCTAGCGCCAAAATTTCTATTAGCTCAGAATTTGCATCTGGATATGCCTGTCGGGTCAGCTTTTTAACGCGCTGAGCTAGCTCTGGAATAGACTCAGATTTTCCCCTTGATAAAGATTTTAATTGTGACCTAAAAATTTCAGCCTTATTTCTAGTGCCAAATCTTGCCCTCAGGACCTCAACTAGACTATCATAATCCCTTTTCTGAAATTCGGACATTTCACTCAACAGTGACCTAGCATTTCCTGTCAGACTGCCTGCCAAATATAGAGATTTTGCTGAATAGTTCCAGTTATTTATCTCTGAAACTATGTTGAACTGTGTCAAATATTCTGAAATATCTGTGGACCCATCATACACCTGGGGTTTCATTTTAAGATTATTTACATTATTCACAGAATAACTGGATTGTACATTTTGATTAGTGTTTACATTTCTGTATGTTGGTAGTTCAGGCATAGAATAATTTTGTCTTGGCCTTAAATCAGTATTCATACCATTTGAATCAATATCTCTGAAGTTAAAATTAACTTCTGGGTCTGGGAGTGTCCTTTCAGAAATCTTACCATGTACCCTATGCAAATCTGACTCAATTGATTCCATTCTATCCTGCATTTGATCATGTAACTGTTTTAAAGTACTAGTCATGGAGCTCATTTCTTTTGTAATAGCACTTAATTTATTCTCAAGCAATGAGTTATTCTGAGAAATATCTCTGATAGGAGTACTTGTTCTATCCCCACTTAGCATACTATCATTTTCCATGTTTGTTTCTGAATTTACAGTGTTTTCCATTTTTAAATCAATAATACACTGCAATAATACACAATCAAGTATTTGTAATCAATTTTACTAATCTGTGTATTCTTTTTCTATTTTCAGGTTTCCACACAAGGCTGAGTGCAATTAGATCAATGTACCTTTGCAATAATTTGTTCAAATATTAAATAAAATATTGCAAAATCTTATTTTTATATCAATTTTCTATTATTCCTGTGAAAATTTTCTTTATTCTTGCTAAACAAGACTTTCCTGAAAATTTCACAACAATTTCCCTTTTTAATCAAATTTCTTATAAATCTTTTCTTATTTAAAAAAAAATAATTTATCCCACTTCTGACACCAAAATGTTAGGATGGATCGAGGGCCAAATGCTAAATAAGAAAAGCAATAAAAGTTTACTATATTTATTTTCACACTCAACCGGGTGTAAAAATATGTCAATAATTATTTATACAACAACAATATTTAACTGTAACCATTCTTTGAATAATACCTGTATCTTATGAGTATTCATGCTCAATATATCTTCTTGATCTTTATTTTTATCTTTATCTTTATCTTATTCTATCTTTACCATTCAGATCAATATCCAGTCTCCAACTGATGGCCATTTAAAATTCGGCCTATTTATATGAATGTTTTTGTTTACATTGTGATGTCATCTAGAATCAGGTTTTCCCGTAAAAACTGGGTCGCCCTCTAGAATTCTGGGAAACAAAATGGCGGACATTCACAACGTTGTTGCAGGAGCAACTTTATATAATTAATACAAGATAATACATAAATGATTGAAATAGTAATTATGGATATTACTTAATAAGGTACATTTCTTAATGTTATTACCAATAATGGTTACTACATATTTTCCGAGAAGTATAATTTTTGATTGAAAGAGCATTGCATAAAGTAGGTGGGGAACTGCACATCAATATTATATTATAGATTTGGTATGATACGGTTTGTGCATTCTGTAAGCAGATGTTAATACGAAGCTTTATTTTATGATTTGTGATGATAATGTTCAAAGATACATTACCAAATGGTATAGATTGTGTGATAATGGAATATCAGTGATATAAATGCGTGTATTGTTGCGACAGGTGTGCCTTTATAACATATCGTTAACGTATATAGCATTTTATTTTTGCCCAACATAAAACAATTAGTTACTTGTACTTTGCCACTCTCCTATAGAGGTATTATAAAAATAAAGATATATTTAAATAATTATACCTACTGCAAAATGGTTAAAACTTATTAAGCCTTCTTAAAACTTGAGATAAAAAAGTATAAACTGTTTCACCAACGCCAATAAGAGCACAGATTGAAGACGGACTTTTGAACAAGAGCAATTCGGCTTCTGGTAAGTATGAAATACAAAGCACTTATCTATACAATGTAAGTACCACAATAAGGAAAACATAATTTTGAACAACAGACAGAATTACGGCCATGAATCAGACATCAATCGCTCTTTCACACGATAAATTATGAACGGATACATATGAAAAGCGTTATCTCGGTTTCTACACTTTCTTGCAGACGTCATTTATTATAAATAACGTGAAGTACATTTTACAACGAATAATTTAAGTTGTTACTGAGAAAACGAAGGGGATTGTATTTCCTTGTTTTTGTATAAACCATTAAAACTTTCCAATGACACTGAATAGACAGCAGATATGAAGGAAATGTTCAAGGCAGGCCCAATTACTTTGTAAAACTCGATACAGGTGCGTCTTTATAACATATTTATTTTACAGAATAATGCAACATTTTCATTGAAAACAAAATATATGTACATTAAAAGGTACTGTAGAGACTTTAGAGACTATAATAAAATAAAAACAACTTGTAAGTAAAAAAGTCAAACATAATCAATTTCCTATAGAACTTAAAATATATATCAAAACACATATCTACAACAAATAGACTATAATTTATGAAATATTTAATATACATCATTGACATATATCAGATAATTAGTTTATACTGCATTTGAATTAGGTATCTTCCAGTAGGTGAATGTGCGTTGCATGGAAATACATCATTCAATTGTTATATTTGTGCTGTATCTAATTTGTTTTGTAATGGAAGCAAATCTGCACTTTAAGTATATGGTTCAAAGTTTCCTAATACGTTATGTAATTAATAATTACTAATTATCTAGTGAACGTATGCTCATATGATCATGTAATCATGTCCATTATCGACTTTGTTAACCCCTTTTTTGGAAAGAGGATGGTAAATTGAATTGTTTTCGCAAAAGAAATTATCGGTAAATACTCCCAGTAGTTTAATCTGAAGTCATCTGTTCCGGTGAGCCGAACCAAAATATGAATCTAACGAGCATAAGAAGTTTGTTATTTTATAATGACTGAAATAGAAATTTGTCGGTTATTATTTATCATCCTTTCAGGATGTGAAAAGCAAATGAAAGATATTTTAAATGTGATGTCACATTTGCTTGAAAAAGTAGAGTAAGAGTGGATAAATTCTAAAACAAAAGATAGAAAACCTGCTTTAAAACTGAGCCGCACCATTAAAAAACCAACAAAGTGCATTTGCAATCAGCATAGATCCATACCAGCCTGCGTACCCACGAAGTCTGATCAGGATCCATACTGTTCGTCAACGGTTTCTCTAATTGCAAAAGGATTTAAAAGATAATAACATGGATCCTGATCAGAGTGCGCGGATCGGCACGCTGGTCTGGATCCATGCTGGTCACAAATGCACTACGTTGGTTTATAATTCATGGTGCGACTCAAATGTTTTGCAACTATTACAGTAAATGAGTTTGGTCTCCTGCACTGAAGTCAGTTGCTACTCAGTTTATTGATGACAACACAGTTGCTTCACAGCCTGTTGATGACAGCACAGTTGTTCCATAGCTTATTGATGACAGCACAGTTTATTTATGACAATATAGTTGCTCCTCAGCTTATTGATGACAACGCAGTTGCTCCTCAGCTTATTGATGACAGCATGGTTGCTCCTCAGCTTATTGATGACAGCACAGTTGCTCCTCAGCTTATTGATGACAACACAGTTGCTCCTCAGCTTATTTATGACAGCACAGTTGCTCCTCAGCTAATTGATAACAACACAGTTGCTCCACAGCTTTTTGGTGACAACCCAGCTGCTCCTCAGCTTATCGATGGCAACACAGTTGCTCCCCAACTTATTGATGACAACACAGTTGCTATTCGGCTTATTAATGACACCAAAGATGGTTGAGTATATGAATTTTGTAAACATTACTAATTATTGGGTTTGTTGGAAATATGTGGGGTCAGACTAATAAATAATGCCTCGTCCCCTGTCTATTACACTGATCCTACATATAACGCCGAATTCTCCTATTCATCATACTCACCCAATATAATTTCGTGGAGGGTTACGAACAAACCGTATAATTGATATGTTTTGCTGACCACTTATTTTAGCCTAGAACGACATGAAAGTCTATTGACCCTCCACAAAAAAAGATCAACTTTTATCCAATTTAGATGCCAGAATCTTGTGAGAGGTAAAATAATATAATATGTATTCAACTGTGAAATGAAATTTAAGTGTTAATTTATGTATAATCATATGTTATTAACTTTGTATGTGAATATATGCACGGGTTCTACAGGGGTAATATTGTTCGACTCTAGGAACGCAATATCATCTGCGAAAGAACGAGTGCATATATTCACATACAAAGTTGATAATCTTTATATTACATACCCGCTATCAAGTAATTAATTTATGTCAAAGTTATCGTTCTCTAACGAAAAACAGGAAAATAAGAAAAGAATTTCTCCGAAAATATAATAAACAAATCAAACTGACGCGCATTACAATTTTCCGCGAAAATGACGTCAACTTGTTGTCGCAAGATGCGCGATGACGTCATGGACGTCACGCGATTTTTTTCCATTACAACGTTAAGAAAGCATTCCACGTCCAATATGAAAGCATTCCACGTCAATATGGAAAAAAAATTGGACGATCGCTGTCCATTGAACCTCAATGGAAAATAATTTTAGGTATGTAATAATATACAAACATAGAATCTTAATTGTTGGTCATAACTTGTCCTGAATTTTGTGAAAGGACAAAACGCACGATCTAAACATAATAATTGACGGTTTCTATGTTAGTAAACAAGTGGCAGGAATAATTTTACCTTTACTTCTATTTTGAATAGTGTCAATTTTTAATTGAAATATAACATGAAAAAATGATACAAATTAATCAGAATAAAGATCTACAATAAAAGCAGAATAATCAAAATTACCCGGTATTTTAGAACCATTAACAGCCATTCAGAACGTTATGTACATATACTATGGATAAGTGCTCAGTTATGAAAAAAATCATATTTATATATGAAATTATTACCCTAAGTTAAACATCTATCACAAAGTTACAGTGCTGAATCATTTTTGTCCTGCTTGTTGTTCAGATGATAGTTTAAGTCAATAATATTTGGATGTGCTATAGTGTGGTAATTTCAGTATGCCATACATCAATCAACTTTTGTGTGTTTCCGATGCCGTGGCCTAGGACACAATTTTGTTCTTTTCCGAAACAAACCGAAAACTCAAATTTTAAATACAGAATTAAATCCTGCCTGTGATTGATTCAAATCTCTCTACTTACAACCTTTGTTATTTATTTTAAACATGATAAAGATGCTGTTCTTCCTCACGGGTATAATCTCTTTGTCTTAGTTAAATATACCGTATTTAATGATAGGTCTGTTGATGTAATTTTTAAAACAACTAATAATATTATTCGATCTGTGCTGAGATATGTCTTGATTATTCTTCATATTTCTGTCACGTTGATTCAAACAGCTATGCTAAGATATCTTATCGTTATTACATTACATTAGATTACTTTACTTTTTTAGAGCAACGGAACAATTAGTTATATTTGGGAAATAAAATATCTATTTATTTATCCTGTTGAATTTTACGTTAGACAGACGCAGTTTTGGAACATTATGGTTGTTTCTAATTGTAATGGTGAACAGAGACTGCTCCACCTTGTAGATGCACGGGCTAGCACCCGATCAGAGTCACCAACCTTTCTTTTTTTAGCTACCTTGATGTGTACCCTCTACATAGAACCCTCATTAACAACGGTGACTACATCTACCTCGCAAAGTGAAATATATCCGAAACATATGTACGTTTTAACCTTAACTTCTTTTATTCCAAAATAAAAATACAGTCTTCTTTGTTTCTAATAAATATCGGATATTTGTTTAAATACATGAAATACAAGATGCGCAGATAAAATTAAATGATGGGTATTTTGTAATAGAAAGCTAGTAAGGCAGCGTTCTTGTCCTGCTTGAGAGTGGCAGGAATGCTTAATTGTATTGAAGGTATCTTTTGATGAATAACTTGCAATTCAATGTTACCAGTAATAAAAGTTTTTTTTATTCACTTTTTGACACTGTTCTACTCTTATTTTCTATGACAGTATTTGCACATTCACTGAATATTGCCCGACCTTTTACAATTTTACAAGATAACAAGAATAACTAGTAAGACACATATTTAGCACGAAAAACTTATAATATTTCTTAGCCGAAAATCATTGACGATGGAGCGCACTTGAAAGTGTTAAGCAATATCAGTACAACAAAATTGTATTGCAGTTTTCTTTGAAAATTCCTATCAATGTGGCAACATGAATATGATGTCTTTAAACTGATTTTCATAAAAGTGGTTCGAAGGGAACGAAAACAAGAGAGGTGAGAGGTAATTAAGTTTAAGTACAACAACATCTTTTTTAACGGTTCCATTATTTTTGTAGGGGGTTATCCTTTGTGTCTTGTTACTATATTCGGTATACTTGGCGTTATCTAACGACTGCCCATATTGCTATTTAATTAGAAAACGCGAGTAACCGGATCATTTATATAGTATGACGATTTCATATTTTTGTAAAACAATCAAATAATAATAATAAAAAAAAATACAAATAAAATGCAACGTGTGTATAGAGTGTTTTGCGTGAACAGGTAGAAGTTGGTGTATCTGAAACCAAAAACCACAATATGTCTTCATAGAAACACTTATATGCTCATAAAAATAAACTTTCCTTTTGTCTTGTACCGTACCATGTATCTTATATTCTGAAATAAATCAGTCCATTCTTCACATCAACAGCAAAAAATATCAACGTCTAAATCCCGGTTGATTTTCGTTTAATTTCAGAATGTTTTGATTAAAGTGACTTGCAGTTTAATATTTCAGGAAAAGTTTAAGATGTCTGGATTGGTATGACTGAAAGTTCAGAAAAATGTAAATAAATCTTATCAATTAATTCTTTAAAGAATTATGCATTTGTGCAAAATTTTTAACGAAAACGTATTCTTAATTGGCAATAACAGTTACGGACGTTTGCCGGCAGAAAAATTGTAAATCACTTATCATCTCTAAATGCCCTCTGTGGAGCAAACACATTTCTAGTTCATGTTCTTACAGAATGATTCGACGCAATCAACAAATTGACTTATGTTATGCAAAACTAATTATATTTTCATTTTCCCTTCTAAAATATATGAGCGCGACATGCTTTATCACAGTCTGTGAAATCGTTTAATCAAATTGTCTAGGTTTGTTACAAAGTAATTAAAATTAGATAGAGACAGAACTTAATTAATCAACTACTAATGACATCAAAGCTCTTATTAGAAAATTAGATCAATGTCTGGATTTAATAAAGGAAATTTGTTATAGGGTTGCCTTATAATTGAAACCTTTGATAACACGGTTAAGGAAGTGACTTCCAGCTGCATTTAGATAAACAGGAAGAAACAAAACTGATACTGTTTGCTGATATGATTCCGGGATAGGTATGCATGTTCTTATAGTGTTCGTCAGAAAAGACGTAAAGTTATTACATGTTTGATTGGGGTTTTTTAGATGTTAGGTATATATCCATTCTAAATTAAAGTAATGTACTGACAATTGCACATAATTGCATTCAAGTATTAACAAGCAAGTTAACGCTGCCTTTTACAATAAGAAGGATATCTAACTTGACCGTTGTGTTAACATGGTTGAGGAAAACAGAACAGCAACATATGTTAAATAACGACACAAACACAAGAAATTACCAGGAAGCAACTTAACAATTTAGAAGTTTCCATTAGCAGCCATTAGTGAGGCTAGTAGCTATTAATGCAGATTAGTAACCAATAATGCAGACTAAGTCTTACAGACTGTTTTAGTACTGACATCAATATTTGCATAGAATGCAACAAAACTGCCAGCAAAATAACAAACTCCGGGCGTTCCTTCTTATGCTAAATGAAAAATGTATTTTCCAACAAATCAACTAAAAAAGTATAATTTTCATATATCTTGATTACTTTTTTGAAATATTTGCCATCTTTTTGGACAGTGTGTGTGCGTGTTTGGGTTTAACCTCTTTTTCAACAATTTTTTCAGTCATATAAACGACGGTGTACTTGTAGCAGTGAGCCCAATGCCCAACTTTATAGTGCCGCCTCACTGGGAATATCACGCCGTAGACACGTGGCATGATACCCAGCCTAGTCACATTATACTAACACCGGGCTGACCAGTCCTAGCACTATCCTCTTAATGCTGATCGCCAAGCGAAGAAGCTACTAGTACCATGTTTTTACGTCTTTGGTATGACGCGGACAGTATATCTAATGTTGTTTGCAAGGACATATTTGAATACCGATTTTTTGTCTGCACATTCATACGCCACACTTGACGCCGTTTTTGTAACCAATTATATCAACAATTGATAACCATTTGATGCAAATAGTTCGTGGGGGCCTCATTACCTAGTAAACCTACTTAAATCACAATAATGTGCGTGCCGTCGAAGAACACAAGAAAACACAGTCAAGAAGACATTATCGTAGTAGACAAAGCTACCTACGTTCAGAAGGTTTCAGTACAAAGGAGGATTTAATGTCTTGTTATTATCGATCCCTTATAAGGTTTCGTTGCTTTATTCATCACACACCTGCAGTATTTTTGGACATGTAATTGGCTTCTGTGGGAAACCTACGAAATGTTCTGCCTTTCAATATGGTGAAACATATTTATAACAAAAGAATTATAACTAAACAGTATGAGAGCAAATTCCTGAACTTTTTAAGCATCATTTAACATCACAAGACATGGTATGTAAAACATTTTACAAAATGCTCTTGTAACTGTATGTAAAGGCAAACCTATAGGACCAAAACCAAATGTACTATTGCCTTTATATTATAAGACAACCTCTGGTGTATTTACACTCACTAAGATTGCTCACTTTACTTTTATAGTGCTAATTGCTCTGACAAAACAATTCAAGTAGATATGAATAATTCATATAATGCTAATGAAAGACACTCGTATCGCGTAGAAGAACCACTTTCAAAATGATAGGTCATAGACTTGTGTAAACAAAACTGAAAATTTCTGTAGAGCTATACTAAGTTTGCACCTATAAGAGAAATACATGTATGTGTACTTATTCACATATAAAATATTTGATTTCACTAATACGAAGACTACATATGAATGTCAAAATAATTTGTTTGATATATTGATAACGTTACACATAAGCACAGATAGTGCTTGACTCCCTTCAAGCTATAATTGCTATAATGATTGTTGAATTGCTGTTTGTAGTAGGATCTGGATCATTTGTGGCAGGTTTAGGTTCACTGTGTTGATAGCTGGATCCAAGCATCACATATTATGTCATGTTCAATAGTTAAAGGGAACGAAATATTTGTTAAAACAAGTACCCGTTGTGAAATACTATGTACAGATTAGGACCAATTATAAATAAGTTCTATAAATAGCACCAATCAACCTCACATCTGCTAAGGTATAAATATATAGATGGATGACAGAGAACATTCTTCTTACAACGATAGAAGAAGGCACATCGAGGATTCAACTAATAATTAATCCAAGTACCTTGATAAGGAAGTTACTGTAACTACCCTTCAGGGCGGAAAATTATCAAAAAGAAGACTTTTGAAGTTTATAGACTAAAGAAAAATTGCACAATTTCAACAATATTTCGAGTTATAGGGCCAACACGTAGGAGGTTTACCTTAAGGGTAGTTGACTGCTATAGACGATAGCAAAGATAGGCTGTAAATCAGAAAGCTAAGACAGAGGCCTAGAGTTTTGTCATCTACTGAGATAGTAGGAGAGTTCCAGCTTAAAGACGGTTATTAGCGAACTACAGCCAAGGCATCGGGTTTATACCTTTATGGTAGTTGAATGCTACATGTGATAGCATATAGGCGCTGAACATTCTGGTTTAAGAGCAATCATACAGGGTTGCAACTTCAATTAAGAGGACAAAGGCTGAGCATCTATGCGATAGGACTCGTATGTTGTTGATTCAAAGACATTGTCTGACGGGAAATTTAACAAAAAGACAAGTCTAGTAGAGAATCTCCAGCCTACAGGATTTTGAGCTAATCATTATTATTTGAAGATTTTATGTTTGAAACATTTAGTGATTTGCCTGATCCCCGAAATTATCTAGCTCATAATTGAAATCATTTTACGAATCATTGGTACACGAATAATTCAGGCAAGGTAGGAAGAGGAAAGTTTATGTGTGAGATATGTTGTCTCACCAGCTTTACGTTTTAACAAAAGACATTCTATTTCGTTTGTCAGCTAGCCTAAGACATAGTCACCTTAGCGATTGGACCCATTTCATATTTCAAGATACTAAATGCTTATGCACTTCCCTGGGTCATATTACTCGTACCCCGACAATTTGGGGCCTCGTCGGAGATTTATATCCAAGGAGTTACATAGACTAATGGTTTTAAAGTTGTTAGCCTACCTGAGCACGAACTTGGTGAGTTTTTGTGATCGCCCAGTGTCCGTCATCCGTCGTCGTCAACAATTTAACTGTTTACACTCTAGAGGTCACAATCTTGGCCCAATCGTAATGAAACTTTAACAGAATTTTACCCTCAGTCAAATCTTGGACGATTTCAATATTTATGAAACGTTACCACTATAGTAAACTTGATGCGTTTTTGGTCAGGTTTAAATCTGGGTCATGTGTGTTGAAAAACTAGGTCACCAGATCAAATCAAAGGAAAAGATTGTTAACACTCTAGAGACCACATTTATAACCATATTTTAATAAAACTTGGTCAGAAAATTGATCTTGATGATCTTTATGTCAAGTTTAAATCTGGGTCAGGTGGGGTAAAAAAAACTAGGCCTCCAGTTCATATCAGAGGAAAAGCTAATTAACACGCTAGAAGCCACATTCATGACCATATCTTGATGACACTTGGTCAGAATGTTAATCTTGATGATATTTAGGTCAAACTTAAATATCAGTCAGGTGGGCTCAAAAACTAGGTTACAAGGTCAAATAATATATAAAGCTGGTTAACACTCTAGAGGCCACATTTATGAAAATATCTCTATGAAACGTGGTCAGAATGTAAATCCTGATGATCTTTTGGTCAAGTTTAAATTCAGGTTAAGTGGAGTCAGAAACTTTCTCACCAGGCCATATCAAAGGAAAAATTAATTAACACTCTAGAAGCAACATTCATGACCATATGTTAATGACACTTGCTCAGAATGTTAATCTTGATACTTTTTCGGTCAAGTTTAAATCTAGGTCAAGTGGAGTCAGAAACTGGGTCACCAGTTAAATCAAAGGTGAAGCTTGTTATTACTCTATAGGCCACATGCATGACCATATCTTAAGGACACTTTGTCAGAATGTTAATCTTGATGATTTTTAGGTCAAGTTTAAATCTAGGTCAAGTGAAGTCAGAAACTAGGTAGGTTAAATCAAAGGGAAATCTTGTTATCATTCTAGAGGTCACATTTATGACTATATCTAACTGAAACTTTGTCAGATGTTAACCTTGATGATCTTTAGGTCAAATTTTAATTTAGGTCAGGTTGAGTCATAAACAAGGTCCATAGGTTAAATCAAGGGAAGAGCTAGTTAACGCTCTAGAGGCCACATTTATGACGATACCGGGATGAAACTTGGTCAGAATGTTAATCTTGATAATTTTAGGTCAAGTTCTAATCTGGGTCATGTGGAATGTGACTTACTGACTGAGTTATTTTTTTAAGACACAGCCTTGAAATTAGGATGACGTGTACAGTTTTGCACACCGATCTTAAAACTGACTTCAGTGACCATGAATATAACTTAATGACCTTCTTGTTTTTTAAGATACAGTCATGAAAATTGGATGACATTTACAGTTTTGCATACCGATCTCAAAACAGACTTTCAGTGACCACAAATATGACCTATTGACCTACGTTCTTAATATTTTAGCATCCGTTGGACATTTGAAACATGTATCTGATATTACTCAGGTGAGCGATCCTCCTTTTGATTACCGTAACTAATACGTGAATTTAGTAACCACACGCCCTTGTTGAGATGTGTTAGCGGTAAATGTATGACAAAATATTTATCTCTATAATAATTGTACTATATAAAAACACCAACGGCATCGAATTATATTGTCGATTATTACACAAAAGTCATATATTTACAATACCTCTACCTTCAAAACTTTGTGTGTCATAAATCTTGAGGAGTGTGGTATTATAATTGATTTTGTTTGAATGTGTATTAAGATACGGAATTCACTGACTGTGAGAAGCAATGTAAACCGGAGCTAGAAAATATTGAGCCTAAAGGGGCCTCCGTGGCCGAGTGGTTAAGGTCGCTGACTTCAAATCACTTGCCCCTCATCGATGTGGGTTCGAGCCTCACTCGGGGCCTTGAATTCTTCATGTGAGGAAGCCATCCAGCTGGCTTACGGAAGGTCGGTGGTTCTACCCAGGTGCCCGCTCGTGATGAAATAATGCACGGAGGGGCACCTGGGGTCTTTCTCCACCATTAAAGCTGGAAAGTCGCCATATGACCTATTACAAAGACGATATTAAAACTGTAGGTCATTATGCTTGTTTCTGTAACATGATGATTTTTGAAATATCACTTTTTTTTGTAAAACCATCTTAATTGACAATGAAAATGAAACACATTAATAAATATAACAAAAATGTTTCATTCTGTAGAATGCTTGTACTTATACATATACCCTGCATAATTGCCTAAATAGATAATATACTTCACATTTGTCACAGTGACAATGTATAACAAACAGATCATCGATATTCCTTTAATCAATCAAAATCGGCAGAAGAATGCATAGTAGAATCTTCTAGAAACATCCTTATTAATTGATAAACATATCATAATATTTAAATGTGGGCCCATTTGACGAAACACAAATTTATATAATAAAGAATATACCGTTGATACAAACTGTCATTTCATGTGCAATGCTAGTATGAAAACAAGGTGTACAATAAATTTTATTTCTTTTATTTTGTTGGGTTTAACGTCGCACCGACACAATTATAGGTCATATAGCGACATTCCAGCGTTTATGGTGAAGGAAGACCCCAGGTACCCCTACGTGTATTATTAATCAACACGAGCGGGTACCTGGGTAGAAACAACGACCTTCCGTAAACCAGCTGGTTGGCTTCCTTACATGAAGAATTCGACGCCCCGAGTGAGGCTCGAACAAACACCGATGAGGGGCAAGTAATTTGAAGTCGGCGACCTTAACCACTCGGCCACGGAGGCCCCTGTACAATTAATAGTTGCTACTTGAAAACAGAAAGTAAAATAAAATGTTATGCATATATCGTCCGTTTGAATTAGATTCAATACTGATTTATATATATTTAATATATTTACGGGCGTAAATTTGAATGTATGTTTAATTTTAAATATTACAAATTAGATAAAGAAAAAACATAATTAACTAGCCTCATTGCAATATCTTCACTCGGTACATGTTTGCAAGAAGATAACGCATAAACATTTTTGTGAAGTTCTGCTACTAAATGTCGACCATGCTGTCCAATTTTCTCCGAAATTTTAAGGGGTTATATTTCAATTTTAAAAGGTAAATCAGTTGTAGTAAAAAAGCTTTTGCAAAAAGAAGATATAGGATTTAAAAATAAAACAAAACTATATATAACCTAATTTCACTGTAACATACAAATGTCTTGGGGTGCTGGACAACTTGAAGAATACTATAAGATAGATGATATTCTCTCGTTATATGGAATGTATATTTTATCATTTTATAATTTACTTGTTATTTCAGGATCTTTTTTCGTATCGTTCTGAATTTTAATTTCGTTTATAAGATGTCTAAGTTCGTTTTGCATTTCTTCTTCACGTTTTTGTCTCGCTGAAAGTTTTTCACGAAATTCTTCCAGACGCGTATCGAAAACGTTTAGCTCTCTTTCACGTTCTTCTATTTCCGTTTCTAACCTTCCCCATTGTTCTTTTTCAGCTCTACCTTCCAGCTGTATTTTACGTCTTTCCGTCTCTTTGAATTTGCCATCCAGTCTTCTTTCTAATTCTATACACATGTTGTTGTTTGTTTTTTCATCTTCCTCTTTTGCAGCCTCATGAGTTATATTTTCATTTTCTTTACGTTCGTATATGTTCTTTCTAAATAACACCTCTACTTCTCTCCTCATACATTCTTCTGTTCGTTTATGATCCTCGTACGAACAGATGATATTCTGTATTTGACGATCCTGTTCAAGTCGTATCTGCTCTTTTCGTCCTGGAATATAAGTATACTATAATGGTACCTTAATGTGACAAAAACAGATTGATTATTCCATATTGGCGAGTTAAATTCTATGCTGCTTTCTCAAACAATAGATTGCCTCTAAGACCAACGCGTTATATTTTCAATAACACTCTTTAAAATATACATATTGAAGCTACCCTTCATGAATTCAGCTTGGATAACCTTGTATGGAATTTATGAAAAAATAAGCAAGACCAAGTTCTATGAAAATATATATAAAAAAATTGCTTTGAAGAGAATGCCAAAATATGTTGAAAATTAAAACGTTTAAGAAGAATTAGTGGACATGACATATAGAGCATGTTACAAAAGCTTCTCATTAATCGTTTAAAGATGTACTTTGTAGTGAAAGAACATGGTAATGTTACTAATCTAGTTTTAATTTTGGAGATATTTTATACGATATTTTTATTTCCCGTTGGAAATGTATAAAACCTAGCTATACAGATGTAGTAGCGTATGCAGCTAACACCATTATTCATTTCTAAATTCCAATCGATTAAACATAGTCTAAATTTCCTAATTCTATTAAATGATAAGTTGTTACAATTTCCAATTCTAGGTCTTATTCTAAATTCCAGAGCCATTATTTCACAATATTGTAATATAATTGAGTATGTGCTCGCCACGGATTTGGTACTGGTTCTCATGGAAGAACTCAGAGAGAAATACTGAGCCACCATATCATGGCTTATTCTATCACAGATACATTTCTATCAGCTTATTAGCTCAGGTAAAATACATATGTGCCGTGCCCCTATTATAAAACTAGCTTTTGACCCTTTTCCGTGAGAAAAGCCGACCGTTGTTTCGTTAATTTTGTATAAACTGTTATTGCCTTGTCGAAATAGAAAATCATTTCATTACAATGTGTGTTACATTTTACCAGTAATTATCCTTAGAACGAATGACACACTTTTTATACATTCTTGACAGGCATACTTTGACATGAGAGAAACTGAAAGGAAACAGGTTAAACTTGAAAACGAAAGTCGCATTTGCACTGGTCTATAGTCAGGGGTCACGAGCAGGGGTCACTCCTTTAAATGTGCGCGCGTTGACATTTGTTTGGCTAATGGCGAGTCAATATCAGCACATTCTTACGATTTGAAAATACTTGGGCTTTAGCACCGCATATCAGCTTTTCATCTACAAAAAATATAATATGAACTCGGAATAAAAAACAAATCCCAGACGGGTCCGTAACGGAGCAAGAGTATATGGAGATTTTTGGAATTTAGTCAAATCGTTCAAAAGGTGCTTTTTGATGTTGTCTAAAAGTGTCAATATATGTCTCTGATATTCGACATTTCCAAATTTGAGAGCTGCAGACCTAGACATTTCAGAGATAATTTCAAAATGAATTTCGAGTCATAAGAGTTGATTCGATGGAAGCGTGAAGGGCCATTAGACGCTAATACGTTTTATTACGTTACATGCGCGGAAAGATATCTATGGCCTAAAGCAATAGATTTAAGAATCGAACGAGTATAACGGTGTCTTACTTTCGCATATTTCTTCCGTAAGCCTATGGTCTTCCATTCTTATCCTATATTCTGTTTCTGACTTTTCATCCAAGAACTTCTGAAGGGTTCTTTCTGTCTGAAACAATATATACTTTTATAAAACATTCTGCTTTATTAAACATCCATATTGTTTACACTTATTGTAGAATATCGCAAGCATTGCGATATATTTTCTGTTTCCGAACGTCTCTTGATAAACACAAGTCACTCCTTTATTTGATAAAAAACGTATTAATAGAACTTATGCTTACGAATTTTTAAGCTCCTAAACTTCTTTTTCTATGTAATTTTTTCTTCTTTGTGATTACAAACAAATTATAATTTGTCTATCCGTAGTTCCTACATGAGGCTTTTGACTATATTTGTTACTGTTATGTATAATTGATATAATAATGTCCTATGCAAATGATAAATGCAATAATAAAATATTTACAAGCTTTATGTCGGCTTTACCACATTGTGCTCTATACTCTGTCTTGAGTGTACTAATTGCTGCTCTGTAACTTTCATGTCCATCTGTTCGCATATAATGTTGTTCTAAACCCACAATTCTGTCGTACAACTGATACAGGACAGAACCACAAGATTCTTCAACTAGTTCACAATTTCTTTGTTCAATTTCATCTTTTATCCTTCCCATTTGTTTCTGTAAAACTCTCCAGAATGAATGTCTCAGTTTATCAATAAAACTTCATCATAGAACTGATGACACATTTATTGGTTAAGATGAGGTTACGTATATTGAAGCCGAAACATTTAACTGACCATTGGTCTACTTACAAAACTATAATATGTTTAACTATTTCATATTGTTCCTAATGCACTGAGTTTCAAATGGTATGTCTAGGATTTAGCACATTTATTACATACAATAATATTAATACAAAATAGTCCAATTGCAAAAAGCAGCGTGTACCTTTGTTGAATGTTATACTTATAGTAGATAATATAACAAACTTACAATAGCATATCCCTCAAGGACTCTTGTATCATCATACCATAACAGTTGTCTCAAATCTGCTAACGAATCGTCGATCATTTTGCTGAACATCTCCTCGAATCTTTCGGAGTTTACGACTGGAAGTTCAATGCTTTTGGCGTCTTGTAAGAACTTATCGCTGATGAGGGTAATGTACTTTTCATTTGCTTGCTTGTACGCTCCTTGCAGAGCATCTTGCTTTAATGGTACTTTATTGGCATTGACAGAGTCCGTGTGACGTCTGACAACTGATGTAAATACTGTAAAAACGGACAATATGCAAGATATTAAGAATGACGCTAAAACAACTGTTGTTCTTATTTCGTTTCTGAAAATTTGACAACCAATATGCAATTTGAAAATGAAGTCTTTAAAACGTTACATATAAAGTGGAATTTGTGAAGACAACCAACACATATAATAATAACAATAATAATAACAATAAATTATAATAATGATAATAATAATAATAATAATAATAATAATAATAAAAGAAACCATATTTACAGTTTAAGTTAACATAAGAGTAATTTTGTCTTGATTTCTGTGACAGCGTAGAGATGCAAAATGAATTTCATGTAAGAACACTAGCATACGTACTCCAACCGTCAATTTTTGTATCGCTACAAACATGATGTGGGTACATTTCGCAGAGATACGCATCAATGTTACGTATATCTGCATTACAATCTGAACTATATTCAGCTTCTTTCATCTGGTGAAGGTCACTTAGTGTCGCTTTTTCAACTGCGTGGTTGAGTTTAAAACATTTTCTATTTGGAAATCTTCTTTTAATACATGATATGGACCTGTTGTATTTTTCATGTATTTGGCTGTCTCCCTCAACTGATTTAATGAAGTAGTCTAAATATTCGTCCACTTTCTTTCCATCTAATTGTAAACAGAAATCGCCTATACACAGTAAAAGGTCAGGTGATATCATCTCCACCTGTTGTCCGACGCTTCTCGACAGAAACCTGGTACTTGTTAAGGTAACAAAGACTTATGAGTAAATTAACTGTAATTGTAATTGTATCTAATCTAAAAGTTCACAAGCTAACACGACATATCAACATTTATAATATCAATTTTCCATGCAGGATTTGTATAATATGGTTTTAAAGGATACTCCAGTGTCTCTAAATCACCTTCATCTAGCACATTCAATATGTTGTAACAGAGCACATGGCACATTGAAACTGCTAGAGTTAGATATGTTGTGTCATGCATATCACCCTGAAAACCACAAATTCAAAAGTATGATGATTCATTTTATGCTCTTCGGTGAAGTACTTAAAATTATCAGTGAAATAAATTGATATGTTCACTGTTTCAAACAGTGAAAATATCATTTTTATTTTTTACTGGTATGACACTACACTTGAATGCGAAATAATATGAATTATAGATAAAAGAAGATTTCTTGCAAATTGTGCTTCACTTAAGATATAGATGTATAGAAATACCAACAGGATCATAGATATATACATTTTATCATAAGAAAATGTAAAAGAAATCAGGAAACGTAATAGAACTATTTACAGATGTTCTACAAAGACATCCAGATGTCACGACATTATGACGTCATAATACGATGCACGTGGCATTGCGTTGACAAACTGGATAAAATTTTATTAAAACCATTCAAATATATAAGATAAATTGATTTTTTTTTGTTTCAGTGTAAGATCGAAATATATTTCCCTTGTGAACACCATAATTTTACATTTTTGACTCGTGGCTGCGCTACTCGTTAAAATATTGCATTATAGTGTTCACGGTGGAATATATTTCGATCTTACACTAAAACAAACAAATATCCTCTATGCACCAGAGTAAAGATGTATTTTGCTCATGTTTTTTCTAGGTTTAACGTTATGTAAACACAGTTAAATGTCATATGGCGAAAAATTTGAAGAAAGACCACATGTACTCATATTGGTATTATTTCAGGGAAGAGTGGGCACCTCCTCGGGTGGAACTAACGAATTTATGTAAACCAGCTGGATTACTTCCTCACATGAAATAATTATACAGCCAAAGCGAGATTCGAAACCTGCAGTGGTGAGGGGCAAATGATTCGATGTCAACGACCGTATGTCAATCGGAAATCATTAAAAACAACCAATATCAGGTAAAGGTGTGAATATACTTTTTCAGAAATATATTGTATCTATGTTTATTGAAGACATATATTTCAATATTTCAATTTATTTAGAAATATCCAAAATACAGAGAATATTATATTACATGGCAATATTTCTTTCAGTATATATCATTTCAGTAAACATTATGAAGACTTTGCTTGAACTCACAGAAATGTCTCCCAAAGTAAAATAAGCATTCTGTATGCAAACACTCACGATATTATAACAAAAACATACTACAAAACAGTTCTGTTCATATGCTTTACCATATATAGCTATCAGACGTCTGAAATAAATAAATAAGCTTGGCTCAATTACCTTTATAACATCACCAAATCCTTCTGAATCAAGTAATATAAATACTGTTTTGGACTGTGCAGGGTGTTTTCTGCAGATCACCCATATTCCTTTAGTTTGGGATTCGGTTGTTTTGTAAGTTTGAGTTTCTGTAAATATATTTATACGATAACTTCCCTATGGTATATGCCTACAAGTTATACTAAAACAACAGTCGGTTAAATATTAAAACTATGTAAATTAACTTTCTGGATTTAAATTAAAATTTGTTAAAGGAAAAAAAAAAACACTCGTTTAAATTTACCGTAATCTTACGCTTATTTTATTAAAACGTTTAAGCTGATTTTTTCTGTACTTAACAATGCATTAAGAGATACGTTTTATAACATTTTTGCGTTTTGATTAATGAAAATAGATTTTCTTATATACATTATTGATTATCACAACAACAGCCTCTGTAAGAGGCTTGTAGCGACTGTTAAGGTCTCACAGAACTTGGATTTAGTAATGTTACATTGTATGGTCGTCTGAAACACGAAGTCCATTTTATATTACAGTTATGGAATTCCGCTTTAACCGCTGCTTGAGAGAGGGCGTTTGAGGTATTGCACATTATGCCGATGCTAATGGGTGCCAGGGGTGTTACAGTGGTCATAATCTCTCATGAACATACCAAATCAAATCGTGTTCCTATTTTATTGCATTATATTTTTCGAAAGGATCTTCTCATATATCTATCAACTTGTACACAGTTAACATGTCGTTTGGTGGAATATATTTGCCTGAATACTTTCTACAACACGATAAAAACCCTGCTTTTAGAACTGACAAATTTACTAGATTTACCATTAATAGAAAGGATAAAATTCTTCACATGTGTATATCTATCAAACTGACATATTACTCTGTTTTAGATTTCCGTTTTCAAACAGGAATTTTAGCAGTAATGCAACTCAAATCAACATCGAACAAAAGTTCACCATTTGAATTTTGTAAAAGAAAAGTGCTATTAATATCTAGCCAACGTTAACACGACTGCAATGTATACAAGTTTGGCCTGTAAAACGTGACAATTACATCATTCTTATCATTTCTGAATGACATCATAGTAATGTACGTAATGCTGAACCGTACATTTTTAACATGCAAAATAACAATTACACACATATTTTACCACACGCATACGCCTCATACCCTCCGCTCTTTTTATACTTCGATTAAGAAATGATGTCACCAGAACCATGTTTAATATATTTAAAAATAGCCAGGAGGTAATATGTTACGAGTGGGTATTAGCCCTGATGAATCATTCTGCACGGTGTATAACCGATTTAAAGTGTTTAAATCTATTAAAACATGGACTGTGCGTAAACATAAATACTTCTAAGCGCCTGATAGTGGATTCAGAGTAATAAAATTAAATGTAAAGCCATTCTTTGCTCTTATTTGTATCCTGAAAATTATTTAATAAAAGAGTATATCAAATACGGAGCAATTTTTGGGTGCTTATACTGCGCCAAATAATAATGGAAACATAGATTTTCATGATATTAGAGGTCTTGATTTATGCATATCTCATTGCAGTTTTGAATTACCTGATATCGTGTTGGTAAAACTGTTCATCAGAATATATTTGCACATCCTGTGTAAACCTACTAAAGCTACAACAACAAGTTCTTCCTTAATCTCCGAAATTTCTCCCAACACGTCCTCTTCCACTTGAAGTTTCCCTTCCTCGTTTGACTTTATCAGAAATTGAGGTTCCTTAAACAAAGACATTTTTCTGAAATATGAAAACAATCATGTTACGATAAACGTAAAAATTGATACATGAACAAACATTTTGGTACATGACTTCTTGCTTGTTTCTCATAGCCTAACATTTGATTTTGGCCACTTGAAGTTAACGTTATAAAGACTCTGCATAGGCTGCAACTCTATACATAGTTCTTGTTATTTACTTCATTTCCTTACTCAACTCGAATCAATTTTATAAAAAGAGTTCCAACAAAAATTATACACAGAATGCGATAATATTGTGCAGTACATAACTAGGGAACACATCTATTCATTTTTACTCCTCTTAATGTCATTATCGTCTTCAAATAACTGCAAGCATTTTGATACATTGATAACTAAATTTGTATCGGTTTAAAGTTAGCTCTTAATAGGTAGAGCATAACGATTGGGTGATTGCGTGTTCGATCAAGTAGGTGTGCCTGTATTTCTTTCCCAGATGATTTTATGGTACACAGTTTCCTTAATTCATTTTCTTTTCTACGTTTTAAGAACATCATTTAGATACTTACGGAAAATAATAAAGTACTGATCACGAATCCAAATCACTGCTAATGATACGAATAGCTTTGCACAGTTATAAAACTGATGAAAACCGCGTAAATGCGTATCAAATAAATACACAGATATTCATTATTTTGAGATGAAGATATATTTTCCAGAAAGGACGAATACTCTGAACATTGGTATACAATCTTAGCATTGCTTGATCTATTTCAACTAGCAGTATACAACAATGCTTGTCAAAGTTCTGAGTGAAAAATTGGTCCAAAAATATCTATATCATATTTTTTTTCATAGAATTCCTTTCCATATTTCGACATGTTGCAGGTGGCTTCTACTTCCACTTTAAATAAATATTATATATCATAAAGGGTAATCAATACGACGAAATATAACTAACGTTTTTGGTCTTTCATTTATCCGCTAAAAATATATATGAATAATGTAAGCCCATAATTTGCTCATTCAATTCACATGTCAATCAAGCACAAATGTTCCAACTTGATAAACATCATATAACCCCTCTGTAGTGCCCCTCTGTAGTGCCCCAATACCTCATACATGATTTATTGGGAATATTGAGATAAAAGTCCTGTCAAATTAGGCTGGCCATCTTAACTTTTGGGGTTTAACTAAATCCAACATAAACTTTTTGGTGTGGAGTAAGTAGTATGTAAGGAAATAAAACATAGAAAAAAGTCCTCAGAAATAACATTAGATATTGCATCTGGAATTCGGAAGTAACGTCTACATCTAATACTTATTGTGACCGTTACTGTATATCATATGCTGTTTTGTTCCGCTTCTGGTAAACTACAGCATAAATCAGTTCTTAGAATATCAGTAAAAATATATCTTAAGATCTCTAGCACTTACTGTAGCATACCTTATTATTTTACCCTCTTTTATAAAGCTTTGGGGTATCAAAATACAGAACATAGGTGTCAGAATTCAGAACAGAATTTCTAACCAAATTTATACATACATATTTCTATTTTGTTTGTTTGTTTTGGGTTTAACGCCGTTTTTTAACAGTATTTCAGTCATGTAACGGCGGGCAGTTAACCTAACCAGTATTCCTGGATTCTGAACCAGTACAAACCTGTTCTCCGCAAGTAACTGCCAACTTCCCCACATGAATCAGAGGTGGAGGACTAATGATTTCAGACACAAAGTCGTTTATCAAATAGTCACGGAGAACATACGCCCCGCCCGAGGATCAAACTCGCGACCCCGAGATCCGTAGACCAACACTCTTACCTACTGAGCTAAGCGGGCGGGCTATTTCTAAAAAGGTCTGAAACAAGATAAAAAGGCATTCATAAGAGATTCGTGAAACAAAACTGTATTCACTTAACTGCAGATGGGTGGGTTACTTGATAATATCAATATTTACTCAAATCTAGAATAATTACGACAAAATCTTATGCTTCTCGGACTGCTTTATTATGCAATGCATGCATGTGAATAAAAAAAGATAATAGTAATTGTTTAGTTGAATTTATTGTAGATAAATGTACAATACTTTGTGAAATTAAATTATAAAGGAAGCTGCTCTTAGATATCACCTAATTAGAGTTTGGTTTGGATTTCTTTTGAAGACTTTTTCCTGTATCGTATACTTAACTAAATATTATAAATCAGCAATTAAACATAATGATGGGATTAGTTTGAGGACATGGAAAATCTTAACATGACTTTGATAGGTAACCAATGCAGGTCTTGTCTTTAAAGGCTTGCTTAGAACTGTCAACTTTGTTTGAAATAGGAAAATTGGAAAAATGACTGGTCGCCAAAAACGACATAAATGAAAATGTTGAAGAATCGGTTTGACAGACATGAATAATGTCAAGGCCGTCTCCGGTAAACTTAACTGACCAGAATATATATATTCTCTTTACCATATATGCTTTTTGTTGGCAGTTAGTTTGGAAATGTTTGAATGTGTACTAGTCTTCAACCATGTTGCCAAAAGTAGAAACGTTAGTAAAATGTTAAGCTACAATATCTTGCCCATTGGACGAGACAAAGTTTGGCATTGTTCTGCTGATGCGCCAAGTGTGATATGTGCTTGTCACCTTTCGCTTTTAGCCTCCGCCTCTGGTTTGCCCTTTGGTGAAAAAAAGCCAAGTGCGTAAGTCTTCCCTGCCAGTACGTAGTCTCTCTGCACACAAGCCATTTGCAGCGCCTCCAAGATGGCGCCACACGGTGACTGAGCAACTTTCGGCCTCAGTCAGGACTGTAGGGGCCTCGGACTGCAGGGGTCTCGGAGAAGGTCTACCCCAGACATGTGACATGCCAGACTCACCGGTGTTATGCCTAACAGACCCCCAGCTATGGGACAAATAGCCCCTGTGTTCCCAGGGTAGGGCATGAACTCGTAACTAAGGGTGATGTAATCCCAACTGAAACCTAGAGAGTCGAAGACAGAGGTGCTTGGCCATTGGCAGTCTCTTAAGAAACCACATCACTATGCAATATCGTGCAGGTGGGCAGAAGATATTAGAACAGAATAAAAACTTTTTCACAAATATCGGTAATATTAAAAACGATTTGTTTTCAAGCTTTAGGAATATTAGCACCGGTATTTTCTCGACGGCAGCATTTGACACAAAATGCTTCCATAACAGCAATCTGATCACAACAAGAATCAAAATAAATCAATAATAATGTTGTGTATGATACTGCCATGTATAGTGTTTAATTATAATGGACATCTTAGGGAGGTTCTTAGCTTATAATGCTTAAACCATGTAGTATACCATCTGCAGTTGTAACTTGTTAAGCAATGAGTATTAAACTATAAAACAATAACCTCTTCCACTGGCACCAGAACAGAAGAAATGCCTCTCTACATGTTATACCTTACCACTAGGTATTCTATAAGAACCATGGTCATGAAGGGGAAAATACACTTTCCCGTTTCAATCGCGCATTTCATACCTAAAACACGCAGTTCGGTAAATGTATACTATGGATATCAAACAAGTGGTAATTTATCTTCCATTGTGTACCGGTCACATTTCTTCAGTACATCCGATCTTAGAAAAACAACGCGTAGTTAATAGTTATTTCAACGTTACTCAAAAATCTTGCTTGAACTTCCCTGGTGAAGTTCCGTTTTAGATTACAAAACCATTCTGATTGGCTGTTGTGAAAATGTTTGTCAATCGTCATATTACTACACGTGTTCGCTAAAATGTGAAAATGCAGCATAAATGTGCAAAATAAATAAAATAAACAGAACAGATGCAGACCAATCTACGATTTCAAATCAAAGATCATATACAAGATGAACTTCATTCATCATTTCGAGTTTTAGTGCAAAATTGTGATTTTTTAAAAACTTGTTTTTGTTTGTTTACATTTCGCCAAACATGTGCACACTGCCGTGACCTCTAGACCGGATGTTTATTAGGAAAGGTCACGCAAGTTTTTTCTGTAACGTTGGCGAAAGCATAAAATATGTTGATGATCTCAGCAGTATGAAATATTGAGACAATGTGATTGGTGCACGATGGAAGATAAATTATCGCTTGTTCAATATACTAGGTACCCATTCACCGAACTGCGCGTTTAAGTTGAGAAGTGTACGATTCAAACGAGTTAGTATATTTTTCCCTTCATGACCATGGTTCTTATAGAATACCTAGGGGTAAGGAATAACATGTACAGAGGCATTTTCTTTCTGTTTTGGTGTCAGTGACCTCTTCTCTCTTAATCCTGTAAAGACATAACAAAGTGACGACGAGGATAAGTGGAATTTACATTCAAGTTTTAAATCAATGAATTGATAAAAATGGTTTGATATATTGGAAAAATTGAGCGAGCCATATGATGAAAACATAGACTCGTGGTTTTCGTTCGAGGAGTGACTTATACAATACTTTTCGGTGAACGGCATCGAAGACGAAAAACGAGTTTCTGCCCTACTTACATTGATCGGTGGAAAAACTTATAGTTTATTGCGAAATTTGTGTTCGCCGATAAACCAGCAGACAAATCGTATGATGAATAAACAACGCTGTTAAAAAAACATTTGGCACCAAAATCATTAGTTATTGCCGAGAGATTTAGATTTCATAAAAGTAATCAGGGTACAAGTGGAAGTGTGCATGTTTACATAGCTGTTTTACGGAAGTTATCAGAGCACTGTGAATCTGGTGATACTCTAAAATGATACCTTAAGGCACAGATTCGTGTGCGGTTTGAGGGAAGAAAATATACAAAAATGGCTGTTGTCTGATTACGACTTCTATTTCATAAGTTTTGAAGTTCAATATGAACATTTGAAAATGCTCTGACGTGCTTCTTTTCTCCGGAGATTGCCGATATAAAACGATTGAACTGTTTCCAATTAAAATACCGCTGCTAATTAAAAATGACCAAACTTATTATCTGCAATTTCCATAAAGATGATTGATCATAGATAATATTTTACTATTTCAGTGAAATTAAAAAAAGAAATATGACATATTTAAAATGCAGAAAGTTACGATTGTTTTACCGTATCTTACTGTACGTGATTTAAGATCAAAAAAGTATTTTTTTTTACATACAAGGGTCTAGAATGTAACACGGTAAACACAGTATTCGAATGGCATATACGTTTCAAATGCAAATATTGGTTTAAGTTCAGTTTTACTTTTTCACAATTAGCATGTATGTTTCAACCTTTGATTTGCTTATGCTTTGAAACCAGTTGATACATTAAATTTGCTTAAATAGGCCCGACAGACATCCAAATATGCTTAAAATAAAAAAAAAACAATCGGCGATGCCAGGTTTTAGAAACGTGCAAACATTTCCGAAATTGAGATATAGTAATATAGTACGTAATACAGTCAATCTAACACGAGCAGAATGCCTATTTTGGTCAAAACTTGCACAAAAACATGACAGAAATCCAAAAAAGTCACTTCAAATCAATTTGTCCATTCAATAGTTTTTGTACTGTCAACTGTACGACCAAAAACGAATCTGTCGATCTCACCTTACACATGTGGCTATCGAAAGAGTATATCAGCAGTTCGATCAAATGGCAAATAAGCATGTACTTATATGTTTTTTGAAAAAGAAACCTCCCGTTTCTTTGTTTACATCGCCATTTCTGCCAAGATGACATTAAATTCTCGCTTATTAAACCCGCGAGACATTATATACGTCCGACCCCCTAATATGGCAGAGAACGGTTGAACAAATCCTCCAGGGAATTGATGGAGTACAGTGCATTCTCGATAACATGTCATTACCGGTGCTACCAACGAGCAACATTTTAAAAATCTGGATTTAGTATTAACGAGACTAGAAGAGGATGGATTACGAGTGAACAAAGACAAATGTGCATTCTTTCAAGAACGGATAAGCTACTGTGGCCATAAAATTGATATTAGTGGGTAATGGAAATCAAAAGCTAAAATTGGAGCTATTTTAGACATACACAGGCCTACAAACGTAAGTTCTCTTCGTAGTTATCTTTGTCTTCTCATGTACTACAGTAGAAATTTGCCTGACGTATGTGCGGTCGTCAAATGCCTCACCAGTTTGTATCAGTGGAATATTGTGTACTCTTGCATGTAATTCCAGACGGATCAGAAAAGCCAATCGCGTTTGCGTCAGGAACTTTGACAACAACTTAACAGAAATATTCGCAGGTCGATAGAGAGGCCTTGGCAGCCTATTACTTCTAGAAATTCTACACGTACCAGTATGGTAGAAAATTTACATTGATTGTTGATTGCCAGGATCTGCTTTCTATCTTTTCACCACAAAATAGATATCAGTAACGACCGCAGTGCGCATCCAGAGATATGCCTCGTATCGTTGGGTTTTAATTATGATATAGAGTACAAGAGAACAAGAGTACAAAGAAAACGCAAACGTCGATGCATTGTCACGTTTACCCGTGCGTACACAACAAGAATATTGCAATGACGGTGAAGATGTATTTTACACTGTCACAAATAGAGCAATTACCGGTTACTAGCGCTCAAATTGTACGAGAAACACGACGAGACAAATTTTGTCGCATGTTTATGAACAAGTGCAAAACGGTTAGAATTCGAATGAAACTGATTCAGTGCTAAAGGAATACGCGAATCGGAAAAGTGAATTATCGATCCGCCGTGGATGTTCATTATGGGGAATAAAAGTGGACATACCTACAGAGTTACGGATCTATTGCATGCTAGCTATCCTGGCAATGTGAGAGTGAAGAATCTTGCAAGAGGATATGTATGGTATCCTGGCATTGACAATGATCTAGAATTGCTTGTAAAAAGTTGTGTCGGTTGTCAAGAACAGCAGAAGGCACCTTCAGCACTTAACCATATCCCCTTTTTATGCCATCACTTTGCGGGGGAGGGGGGCATATAGATTTGCTCTTGTCCGTCCGTCCTTCCGTCCTTCCGTCCGTCCGTCTGTCCGTGCCCGCGAAATGATGGTTAAGTGACTGCATAACGGTACTTTCTCTTTGATGTCATTCATTCCGTTCTGTTTATATGACCTTATTCTTTTTATGTGACTGTTAGAACAATAGAGAGAACAATGGGGGTGTCACATAAATACCGTTTCGTTAGAACGTCCGTCCGTCCGTCCGTCCTTCCGAGAATGTTGTGTCGCGCCTAGCTCCAAAAGTATTTGACATAGAGTCAAAAAACTTTACAGGAATGTTGGTCAGCATGTGTAGTTGTGCACCTGGGGTTTTGCGTCCGGATTCAGTCAGTCATGTAGAAGTTATGGCCCCTGACTTTGTAAAAATTGGTCATTTTAGTGTTGTATCGCGCCTAGCTCCAAAAGTATATGACATAGAGTCACAAAACTTTACAGGAATATTGGTCAGCTTGTGTAGTTGTGCACCTGGGGTTTCGCGTCTGGATTCATCCAGTCATGTAGGAGTTATGGCCCCTGACTTAGTAAAAAATTGGTCATTTTAATGTTGCGTCGCGCGTAGCTCCAAAAGTATTTGACCTAGAGTCACCAAAGTTTACAGGAATGTTGGTCAGCATGTGCAGTTGTGCACCTGGGGTTTCGCGTCCGGATTCATTCAATCTTGTAGGAGTTATAGCCCCTGACTTAGTTAAAAATGGTCATTTTAATGTTGTGTCGTGCGTAGCTCCAAAAGTATTTGACCTAGAGTCACCAAAGTTTACAGGAATGTTGGTCAGCATGTGCAGTTGTGCACCTGGGTTTCGTGTCCGGATTCATTCAATATTGTAGGAGTTATGGCCCCTGACCTGGGAAAAAATTGTCATTTTAATGTCATGTAGTGGGGGCATCTGTGTCCCATGGACACATTTCTAGTTATAATAAACTATAAAACAATAACCTCTTCTCTCTTAATTCTGTAAAGACATAACAAATAAATATCAAGCATCAATGTCACTATTAGTAGGCACTGTGTAATAAGGACTCCTAGAAAATGAAGGACAAATTCGTCTGTCTTCAATAACATGAAAATTGACGGGGATGAGACAACTAGCGTCCAACTGGCAACATTTGAGTCACTGTCAGTAAGTGTACTGGATAGTTTGTCCAGGTCTAAAACAATGTTATTATAATAAAGAATAACAATGCTAATAAATTCTTTATATGAAAATACGATAGTAGTTTTAAAATTATTGAAATTTATTGAATAAAATCGATAACTAATATAAGAAATATGCTAGATAATTATATCAATGATTTTAGTTCAGCCGTTACGTATCAGATAGTATACCATAAATCATAAGTTTAAATCGCCTGATACTTCACACCCCTTTTAATGAGACAATACCACGTGTATGTTCAAGACTTCATAACCCTAGTTTGCTATCACAGAGACTTGTGCTCCTTTTATGGATATTAAGATAAGATTTTCTATAACTTTATTTTTTTGACAATTCAAGCGTTGATGTCCTCCTTTACCTATCAAGTTGGATATTGCGGTTGATTATTTTCCACGTTGATTTACATCAATTTCTAGGGTTTCACATACAAGCATGAGTTACGTTTTGAAACAGCAAGTCTAACACATATAACCTTTTTCGTATTTAATTGCTGTGTCCTTCGCCTTTGAATATTAACCGGCCGTACCTTCGATTTCAATTTTAATATGATCTTGGTAAAAGCGTGCAGAGTTATTTGTTATAAAATGCACTTACAATTCATGGGCACTGAAGGGAAGCTGGTTGAACAGTTATTCTTCAAATAAGTACACAATAAATGGTCAATTACATTTTCTAAATACCAGGTGTGTCTTATGGTTAAAAAGTTTCTGCCAAAAGACATCTATTATGAAGTGATTTTTTTTTCAGTTTGCTTGTACCTGTACCTATACAAAATCTCTACAATATATAGCTTCAATCATAAAAATCATTAGGCGTCCTCATCGACTGATCTTCCTAACAATTTTTTACTATTAGTTAAAATTAAGCTGTACTTAGTCATATTCAAAGCAAAAAAATGCTTATGTCCATCATTTCATTCCATTTATCAACTATCCTTACGTTCAAAGTTGAAAAGATACTAAAAGTAAAAGACAGTGTTCTTCCTTGTTTTCATAATATACAACTTCAACGAACTTATGTTTGCAAAGTTTGAATTTGATTTAATCGTAACTCAGCTCATAGACATTGGATGAAAGAAAAATGATTTCAATCAAAAGCATAATATGAAGTCGTGTTGTGAAACTGTTATCATTTTATGGTTTTATTTTTTATAATTTCTGTATATTCAAAGAAACAGAGTCATCCGCGAGTTAAGAATACAATATTCTAAAGGATTATAAAGTCGCATGTGATTTTAATAAATATACAAAAGCGAATATAGATTAAGTTCAGAGGTTATTTTAATTACTTCCAAAAGCAAAGTTCAAAGAATACTTCCGTTACCTGATAACAGATGATGAAATTTTTTTTTTTAATTTGGGCTTTAACTTTATGCAGATTCACGTTGTGTTTGTAAGATTCCATTATATTTGCGGTTTACATATAAGGACATCAATTTAATGATAAACGATTAAATGTTGTTAGATAATATATCGAAATTTAATCAAATGTAGGTACCACATTACCTGTACTGATCAAAACTTCTACATAAACTGTTTTGGTTTTGTAACTTCTATATTTACAACATGCACTTTTAGGTGTTCAGTGTGTAGCAAAGTGTTTTAACACCTCCCGTTATAGGGAATGTGTTACACGCGCAACAACTTTGAAATTTGAGGGTCATTCTAAAAAGATGACAATCGAGCACTAACGTAGCAAGTTTCACATGCAAGAAACTCGTGTTTTGCATTGATGATACATAAATGACTCCTATATAATTCTGCAAATGTTTATTGAAACCTATCGTAAAGTTTTATTAAAATCTATCGCACAGTTTCAGAGATATTAAGTATTGTATCTGATGTAGTCGTATACACTAAACAAAATACTTGTAACTGTACAAAAGCGAATGAAAATCTAAAATAACTACTTTTCATATGGGAAGTAGTATCAGGGTAAACTTTGAAAAGGAGGGTCAGGCAGTCCTTCAAGACAGGGCTCGTCCTGGCAGGCTCAAAAACAGCAGTGACGTCAAAGAACATTGCTGCTGCAAAACGTCTGATTGATGAAAAGTGTCTAAGATAGCATCTCAACGGGGAGAACTCATGAGATTCTCACCTAGTACTTGGGCTTTAGAAAGGGTTGTGCCCTATGGGTGCCGCATAAGTTAACCGAGGAGCGAAAGGCTAAAACGGTTTAGTGTACTCGAGAAACGCTGCAAAAAATCACACATTTAGATGATCGCAAAATGTCTAGCTCTAAGTAGGTGAGACATTGATATACTTGAAGGAGCCGCAGCGTCGCGTTGACAACTGACAGTAGCTAAAAACGGTGATCGTAGTCCAATGATTGTATAAGGAACTTAAAGCTTTTCAATTTCTAACAACGTCAGGAAATGTCAGGAAATTAGTCATTGCAATTTGTTTTAGAAACAAAATGAAGACAGCTTTTAACGCAAATGCAAGAAAAAAGAAAATCCAAGGAATGGTCTTTGCGATTTCCAGTTGATCCCTGATAACGCTTTTCAGAAGTGTTTGAAAGATAAAAAAGTGATACAAAATATATCATCTCGTTCTAAGTCCTTGTGTCTTTTTTACAAGTATCTGAGGAATAAAACACTCGAGGATTGTATTTTTCAACTATTTTAGACCATACCAAGGAAAGACTACTCTGGAGCGTTCGCCTCTTGGATGTCTCGATTGCAGAAATTGAAATCAAGGACGAGTACTTTGAAGGGATAAAATAAATTGAAGTCTGTACAAAGGCTGTTTACCATAGTTCAGCACGATTGTCATTATTTTTGGAATGGCCCACGTAAATTTGCATGCATTTTATAACAGCCAACTGATATCTCTGAACGAAAAGCATGAATTGTATGCGGTAAGGCCATATCTTCTAGAAGCGTGAATCAAAAGGGTAACGCATACAATCCTCTCCCGAAACTATCAAAATTGACATAAATTAATATGAAATTAATCAACAGCTATTCACTCCTGAATAATATGAGCTGCTGGAGTACAAATAGTGCTTGGCTTTTCTAAACCTTTGTAGTATACAAAAATTGTACCACAGATTGATCAATCACAAAAGGAGGAACCCTATTTTAAAAAAAAGAAAGGGTGGATAAATATATGAAAAAGCAAACAATGATTAATGTAACCTGTGTATCGCATGTGACATGTTCATAGTCAATTTGTTTATAAAATGGTTACCGAAATGCCGGTTTACATGCAAAAAATAACCAAACAGTGTTAAGCCGCAAACGTTTAACGTTGTGCAAAAGCAAAAACAGAGTTTTAGAGAGTCTGATTATAGCGTTTCGAACACAAGTTAACATTCAATAACTTAACATGTCGAGAAACGGACACCCACGACTGATCAAGGATAATTCGTTATAGCTGTAATTTTCTTTCTGATCAGTCTAGATAAACAGTGAACGCTTTGGTCAAGCTCCTTTGTCTTAAAAAGGAGCCAGCTAATAGAATTGGCATTTCGTAATATGATAATAATTGTGTAATATCATATCATAGCATTTATTCTCCATTAATTGTCACTGCAACGTATTTTTTCTAAAATCACCAAAATGATTTTGTATAATGCGTAGCATTATGATAATGGATAAATCATCTGAAACCTTGCTCGACAACGAAATGCTCGAAAGCCACCATATGACCTTTTATTGCGTAGGTGTGACACTAAACCCTAATCCTCTAAAAACTAAAAAAAAAAGATTAAAAAAATGAAAACAAAAAAATCTCATTATTCGCATTTTGTTTTCGTTCAGAAAGTAGTTTTCGTTTGTATAATGTCAAACAAATATAACATCATTTAAAAGTTAGAATGGGAAAGTTGTCTCGTACGCAATTACAATCTGAAAAACAGAATTTTATAGGGTACCAGTGATATTGGTATCCAGCTACATTGAAATTATAACAATGAAGCAACCAGAAATACCAGAAATACCGGTTTCCATCTAAGATAAAGGGCACAGAGAATGATAAAAATGCGAAAAATGAGACTTGATGAAACACTTGTAAAGTGTATTATGAAATTTACAGGTCGTGATTAGCAAATAAGGACCTAGGGAAGGAAATACGGCGTAGAAAAATTAAAACCTCAGCATTAACAATTTAAACATAAAAAAAAATGCAAAATCCATTTTGCATGCAGGAATTTGTGACAAAATGTTATGTTTTACGCTATTGATTATATTTTCCATAATAACAAATTAGAAAATGGGACAAAAAAATAGAAAGTGGGCCAAAGAATATAAGAATATTCATTTACCATTGCATCAATGTAAATTATATGCGAGAATAAGTCATTTACATAAATGGATTTTTACTTAAATTTCCTTCCACATATATCGCACTGGAAAGTCTTACTTAATGAATTGCATGGCTTGAGAAACAAAGGATAAGGTTGCTCTTTATTAAACGTTTTCTTCTTTTACCTTTTACCAAATAACGTTTAGATATATGCTTCCACTTATGAATTCTTTGGGACAAACTTACACGCAAAAGAACTGCGTTAATTTATTACTAAACTCCCTTAATATTCCGAAATATGTTGCACATCTCGATCATTAGCTCATCTGATTTTTTGAAAAAATATGATGAGTTATTGTCATCACTTGATCGGCGTCGGCGTCAGCGTTGCCTGGTTAAGTTTTATGTTTAGGTCAGCTTTTCTTCTAAACTATCGAAGCTATTGCTTTGAAACTTGCAACACTTGTTCACCATCATAAGCTGACCCTGTACAGCAAGAAACATAACTCCATCCTGCTTTTTGCAAGATTTATGGCCCCTTTTGTACTTAGAAAATATCAGATTTCTTGGTTAAGTTTTATGTTTAGGTCAATTTTTCTCCTAAACTATCAAAGCTATTGCTTTGAAACTTGCAACACTTGTTAACCATCATAAGCTGACCCTGTACATCAAGAAACATAACTCCATCCTGCTTTTTGCAAGAATTATTGCCCTTTTTGGACTTAGAAAATCAGTTTTCTTGGTTAAGTTTTATGTTTAGGTCAGCTTTTCTCCTAAACTATCAAAGCTATTGCTTTAAAACTTGCAACATTTGTTCACCATCATAAGCTGACCATGTACAGCAAGAAACATAACTCCATCCTGCTTTTTGCAAGATTTATGGCCCCTTTTGGACTTAGAAAATATCAGATTTCTTGGTTAAGTTTTACGTTTAGGTCAACGTTTTCTCTTAAACTATCAAAGCTATTGCTTTGAAACTTGCAACACTTGTTCACCATCATAAGCTGACCCTGTACATCAAGAAACATAACTCCATCCTGCTTTTTGCAATAATTGTTGCCCCTTTTGGACTTAGAAAATAATTTTTCTTGGTTGAGTATTATGTTTAAGCCAGCTTTTCTCATAAGATATCAACGTTGTTTGATAATATCTTTTTTCCATTAACCCATAATTTTGAACTATCAATAGTTTAGACATTAACATACATTTGGCTCGAATTGACCTGGTTCTTAATTTCCTATCCCAACATAATATTGAATTTAATGATGTCAAAGGAATATATTTTGGCACGACAGGCACTCCAATTAGAGCTTACATTGACATGATACATAAACTGAATGACCCAAAGAATAAAAAGAAGAACTTTATGTTTCTGCATGCTGTTGTATATCTCCGTATAATAGGATGTTGAAGCGTTGGTAAAATATGGAGTACAGGTTTGTACGCGTTTTTTTTTTATCTATTTGAACATTAGGAAAACGGTCAGTTGTACCTTCATTAAGCACTTAATATGCTATCCGAATTGCTTATTTCCTCTCGTGAACAGGATGTCCACTTGGAAACGCGTCAGAATCAGAAACAAAGGGCATTTGGGCTTGGTGCAGAATTTATCCAATCACATCAAGTCCTTCTACTGCTGGATACAGAAGGCCTTGGTGATATTGCAAAGGTAGGGTCACAATCACATACATGTAATTTTAACTGCACATAGCAAGATCTCCGATTAAAAACATAAGCATGAATACTATTCTGTCTATCTTACGGTCTTAAGAACAATGTTCTGAAAGACAAAACATCTTTTTGGTTCATCTATCTTATATTTATGAGACCTGATTGTTTTGGTTTATGTAATTTATGGCAATACTGTGTTATGTTATGTCTCAACACGTCCGCAACTTTGTACAAAGTAAAGGGCATATCAAGTCCTTAAAAATTCCTGTTAACAAACAGAAACATAATAAAGTCTATCCTTGAGATCAGAAAACGAATGCATCCAAAACATCTTGTAAAAAATGAATGCTGTATGAGACAATAAGGAAACGATGAACCCAAAGCCGTGAACTCACCTTATTTCCAGGCATAGCGTATGCAATTTATTAGAGCATTTATGTCTATAGGAGCCAAATGAGTCAAATAAGATGTAGGTATTCATAGTATAGAAGAATATGTAAGCAATACTAAACAAAACTACTTATTTGTGCAGTAAATAATTACATTTGGTATCAAACTAAAGGGAAACAATAGCCATGACAATAAAATATTCACGATTGCGGGTTTACTGTGCAGAGTGCTGGTATACAAAATGATGTCAACTTTCAATCAAGATTCTATCGAAAAGCTTACGTATCCTTTCTTGGAATACAGCATTATACAATTCAATATAGTACACGCTATAACGTCTACATTAAGATTGCATATACTATATGCAGTATATACAAAATGTGAAATAATTCTGAAGTAATAAAGACAAGGACAATAACTTTGTTTTGATATTATAAAAAGCTATTAAAACGTGCTGTTTCAGCTTGATTTTCTTCCGATCTCATTATCATTTTAGTTAAAGAAGCACTATTCATGCATCTCATGTACAGCACCGAAACTATTATTGTAAATAGACGTCAGCGACGTCAAGATAAAAACAAAAATGCAACACAAAAGATGGCTCCAAAACTGGAATAAAAAACTGATAAAATGATAAAATATTCCCTTATATAAATGATGGCATTATCTTTTTTTGTCATACTACTTTAGGCATTCGTCTCGGTACACTTCTGTTCAGGCTTTGCATGTTGTTTACCCGAATGTGTGCCAAATATTCAGTGACGTTTTGAATATTATGTAGTCTTTTTTTTTCAAACAGTGTCTCAACAGTAATAAACACAATTATGCATGCGTTATTGTTTTCATGTTCAGAGGCTCTAATAATCAGTGCGCTATGTATTTGAGAATAATTATACCGGAAAATATAATAGTTGTTAGGGAAATGAGAAAGGACCACAACTGGCCAAAGCTGGTTACTAGTATCACATTTTGTACCTGTCTGTTTAAATATTTCAATTCCAAATAGATAATGTTCACACTCCATTAAATGGAATAGAATCCTAATCACCCAAATGAGCCTAGCAGAGCATCTAGGAATCCACTCTTCATGGGAACGACGCCTAAGAACAACGCGAGTTTTGTCACCAATAAATAACGTATAACTGATCAGAGACGATGATTCTTTCCACTGATAATTGACAAGGGGATGACTTTTGCCTCAAGTTAGATGAAACTTGATTCTAGAAAACGCACCTCTTCTACACTTTGTTTCTACATTTCTGTTCTAATTAGAATGCAAGAAATATTTTCATAATGATCTAGTTCTGTGACATTCTAGTGCTCGTTTCATTTGTAATACAGTAACAGTAGTGGAAAACAAGTTAAAACTGCAGTTTATTTAAACATGAAGCATATGTGCTATAAATGTTACCAAATTTGTTTCAACAGTTTTGCTGATATTTAATAATTTGTCCATCTATTACCCTGAAGCAAGTGCTAAACAACATCTAATCTTGATTTATTTCTGCTCCCAAAATATTTTGCATACATTTTTCAAATTAATCTCTGCGTCTATGTTATGTAAAATATTAGTAATTTAACATTTTTGCTAAATAATGGCAGGTTTTTTTTTTTTATAATTGTCCATTTTAAAAAAAATATAAGAAATATGATACAGATAAAATGAGGTATCTTTTCATCCTTGGTCAAATAGGAAATGGGAAGGGGGTGATTTTCTGCCACACCCCTGTCAAGCCCTCTCCACAAAAGAAAATATTGTTGTAAAATTGTGTGCATAGATAAATCTAATTTAAGGATATCCAAAAGGACCTCGGACATTTTCCTATTCAGATTGCCTATCAAATTAAGTAAAAACTGACCTAGGGCTAGACTGCCGAAATAGCATAATAAAGATAGTTAAAGACCCTTTAATGATATATTCGAATGGATTTTACAAATTTGTTAACAAAAAAGATGATTTTGTAGACATTTCTCATTTTCATTTCTATTGAAATATGAACATTAATCATTTTTATGTTTTAAACATCTTTCCCCCCAGTGACGCAACAAAATACTTCACATTCCTTTGTAAATGATAATCATGTACGTATGTTGCAAAAATGGTACTTGGTCACAGGGGGGGGGGGGGGGGGAAATGTTAAAAATTGAAAAAAAATACATACAGGGTGTCAGCAAATGAATTTTACAAAAGATATTTTGACACTTATTGCATGTGTTTCCTAAATCTTACATATCCACAGCCTTATTTGTTTTTGTAAATATTTCAAAAATAGAAAACACAATAATAAATAAAAAGGGGACATATAACTTCAAGCTTGAAAGCAGACTGATCCTGGTATGTACATCTTATATATTTTTCAATCAGGTCTGCTACCTCTTGACAGTCGAAGTCCGTCGATTGAGTGTCATGAGGATTGAGGCAACTGCGTCTGTCGCAAGTCATGAATCAAGCAAGTTTCTTAGACATATATAACTAGATGTCTGTGTCTTCAACCTAAACATGACAAAGAGATATAGAGAAACTTCTATGGAAACAGTGTCACTGTGGTGCAAATGCCTTTTTATCCTTTGTAGAATACAATTATGGACACCTAGAATGCATTTTAAGAACAACTTTTGCTTTAATTTGAACCAAAGAAGCACTGTTTCCGGCATCCTCAACTCTAACAGAACTACACTAGACACCGACTCCTGAACTGACCCGGGTGCCTTCAGAACTAACACTGACGGCACCAGAACTAACACTGACGTCTTCAGAAGTAACATTGACACCCCAGAACTAACACTGACGCCTTCAGAACTAACACTGACGCCCCAAGAACTAACACTGACGCATCCAGAACTAACACTGACACCCCTAGAATTAACACCAATTCACCCACACGTCTGAACTGAAACTTATTCCGAAGCCGACAGAAATATTAGTAACGACCCCAAAGGAATATCGACATTAATGTTGATACTAGCTATTGAAGTTCTGTTCCATTGATATATTGGATCAGGCGGTATTTTATTACTACATCTTATTATTATGTTGTTTTATATTTTTTGCATTAGAGTAACAGAAAGCACATATAAATGTTTGCTACGCATTAAAATATAGGCTAAATGTGCATGACTCTGTGGTGTAACCGCCATTATTTAAGCACAACAGAACTGTGCCTACAGATAATTTCGGAAACTGAAAAACCAAACACACTAAAATGCAATACTAAGGGACCTTGAGAAGGGCAAACAATGCATCTAGATTATGTCCAAATGTGTCATAAAATGCTAAAACCCAGGTACACCTGAACCCACAGTTGGATAGACAGTTTCCTACACCCCTCTGCTATAAATGAAAAAGGCCAGCTACGCCAATGTATGTAAAACACTATATATATGCAATATATAACCCTGCCTATAATGCCCGGTCAGTATTGTACATATGTACTGCATGTGTCAATATACAGTATAGTAATAGATGTATAGAAAACAAACAATAGGCTATGATCAATGCATCAGTTATCATGAGCACTCGGGTGGAAAGAACTGAAGTACAGTTGTGTTGCCAAAAGTTTTGTTCCACTTTTATTTTTTGCTTTTCAGTTATTTTTAAAAATGTTAATAAAACTGATAATTTGCATAGTAAAAATTTATTTTTTGTTCTAAAACACTTTATAATAGACATACCTTAAATACATATGCTTATTTCACTAAAGATACACATTTTACATTTTTCAAAAAATGTGACCCTCAATCACAAACTGCTCAAATTTCAAGACAACGCATATGAAATAAAATTATTTTTTGTGACAGTTTGATAGTTATATAACTAATTTATGCGTAATTGAAGCCATTACATAAAATTATCAGCAATTGAAGTCATGAAATGGCATTGAAATTTAGGCAAAATCCATACCATAATGTCCGATGTCCTTTTTAAGTCAAATGATGTCAAAATTATGAAATCGAGAAACAAATATAAAGGCAAATTAAGATGTCATATATTTGAATCTCATTTAAAGAAATGAAAAACATATAACGTGTATAAATACTTTCCAATCAACATCAAACACCGCATAACGCATCCAGTCTGACCTAGATTGATTACGATGCGATCAAAAATGCGACCTCTAGAGTGTTTAACTAGCTTTTCCTCTGATTTGCCCTAATGACATAATCTTTTACCCCACATGACACAGATTCAAACGTGACCTAAAGGTCATCAAGATTAACATTCTGACTAAGTTTCATGAACAGTAATAAATGTTGCCTCTAGATTATTAACAAGCTTTAATTTTGATTTTACCTTGACACTACCGGTATTTATTCTTTCCTTTTTTATTTTTTTATTCGACCTGGTGACCTATTTTTGATCCCAACTGACCAAGACTAAAACTTGATCGTAAGGTCAAAAAGATTTAAGCTCTGACCAAGTTTCATTAAGATATGGCCATAAATGTGTTTTCTAGTGTGTTAACTAGCTTTTCGTTTGATTTGACCAAATGACCTAGATTTTGTTCCACATAATCCAGATATTAAACTGACCTAAAGATCATCAAGATGAACATTCCGATTAAGTTTCATGAAAATACAGTCATAAATGTGGCCTCCAGGATGTTAACAGGCTTTACATTTGATTAAACCTGGTGACCTATTGGATAACCTCACATAAGCGCGATTCCAACCTGGCCAAAAATAATCAAGATTAACATTATGACCAAGTTTCATGACGATACATCAAAAATGTGGCCTAAAGGATGTTAACAAGTTTTTTATTTGATAAGAAATGGTGACCTTGTTTTTGCCCCAATATGACCCAGATTTGAACTTGACCTAGTAGTCATCAAAACAAACATTCTGTTTCATTTGAGTTTCAAACTTAAAATAAGGTCTCTAGAGTGTTAACAAGTTTTACCTTTGATTTGGCTTGATGATCTAGGTTTTGACCCCATCTGACCCATATGGAACTTGACTTAAAAATCATCAAGATTAACATTCTGACCAAGTTTTATTAAGATATGGCCATATATATGGTCTCTGGAATATAAACTAGCTATTTCTTTGATTCGACCTGGTGACCTAGTTTTTGACCCAACATGATTTAGGCTCACACTTGACCTAAAGATCAATAAAGTTTTATGACGATACAGTATTAAATGTGGTCTCTAGGTTGTTAACAAAATTTTCCTTGATTTTTGACCTGGTGACCTAGTTTTTGATCCAACTTGACCCAGATTCGAACGTGACCTAAAGTTTATCAAGATTTACATTCTGACCAAGATTCATAGAGATATTTGCATAAATGTGGCTCTAGAATGTTAATAAGCTTTAATTTGGTTTTGTGACCTTGTGACCTTGTTTTTGACCCCACCTTATCCAGATTTTAACTTGACCTAATGATCATAAAGATAATTATTCTGACAAAGTTTCATTCAGATATGTCATAATAGTGTTAACTAGCTTTTCCTTTGATTGGACCACGTGACCTAGCTTTTCACCCCACATGTTCCAGATTCAAGCTTGACCTAAAAATGGTCAAGATAAACATTTTAACCACATCTAAAGAAGAAGAAATAACGAATGAATAGTATGTGTAGTACACTGAAAAAAATCTCAAAAAGAAAGTCATGAAAAACAGGAAATTGTTAAAACAAAATCATGTAAAGAAATTACCACTCCTTCGTAATTTTGTAAGACTGTTAAATTTCGAACATGCCCCAAAGCAATAAACTACACTGGTTGACTCGTGACTAATATCAGATCAAAGAAAACTTCAAAGTTCAATTATGTTATATTAATTTCTTATATTGCAAGTAAATAAAAATAACGGTTACTTCATATAACATACGTACCAAATGTTACATTACATCTGGGTCATGTGGTAAAAGACTATGTCATTAGGTCAAATCAAAGGAAAGGCTAGTTTAACCCTCTTGAGGCCGCATATATGATCACATCTTAATCAACCTAGGTCAGAATGTTAATCTTGATAATTTTTAGGTCAGGTCCCTACCTTAGTCAGGTGGAGCTAAAAACTAGGTCACCAGTTCAAGTCAAGGTAAACACTCTAGAGACCTAAGTTAGTTTAAAACTCATGAGTATTTATCAGGTTGTTTGTCTTTTTGACCTCTAGGTCAAAACTGAGTCAAGGTCAAGTGCGGTCAAATACTAGGTCACCAGTTCAAATCAAATGAAAAGATAATTAAAACTCTAGAGGCCACATTTATAACCACATCTTCATGGAGCTTAGTCAGAATGTTATTCTGGACGGTCTTTAGGTCAGGTTTGAATCTAGATCATTATGGGTCAAAAATTAGGTCAGCAGGTCAAATCAACTGAAAAGCTTACTAACACTCTGGAGGGCACATTTATTACCATATCTTCATGAAACTTGGTCAGAATGTTTGTCTTGATGCTCTATAGGTCAGTTGGAATTGAGGCAATGTAGGGTCAAAAACTATGTCATTCGCTGAATTCACAGGAAAAACATCTCAACAGTATAGAAGCCACATGATCCTATCTTCACGCGACTGGGTCAGAATGTTTATCTTGATGATCCCTGTGCCATGTTTGAATCTGGGTAATATGTATAAAATTCTGGAAAGTAGATCGCTCGGAAGCAGCAAGAACAAACGGTGAAAATTGCAGACTCGGTTTGATTGAGGCTGTTCATGAGCAGTAATGGAAAATGCAACACTGCCCACGCCCCTAGCACCGGCTTAAGCAGTATTCCATCTTCAAATCTAAATTAGTTGAATTCAATGATAACGAAGGACTAGAAAATATGACAACACTGAGATGAAGTCGGGGCGACTTTTTACGGCCGCCACAAAGCACCTAACACCCGCTGTTGTGAAGTAAATAACATCTGAAAAGTAGATCCCTCGGAAGCACCGAGAACAAGGCAAAAAGTGAAAATTGCAGACTCGGTTTGATTGAGTCTGTTCATGAGCGGTAATGGAAATTACAACAATACCCACGCCCCCTAGCACCGGCTTAAGCGGTATTCGTTCTTCAAAATCTAAATTGGTTGAAACCAATGACACTGAAGGATCAGAAAATATAACAACACTGAGATGAAGTCAGAAACTAGGTCACCCAGGCTGAAATTTGGATGACATGTACAGTTTTGCACACAAATCTTATAACTGACGTTCAGTGTTCATGAATGTGACCTACTGAATACTGAACAGTGGGATAATTTTTACACCAACGTATTTCACGCTTTGTTACCCGAGGTAATCTGAAGTTCAAAAATGAGATGGTCTAATTATTGGACATTTCCACCGTCATCTATCAAAAACCGATAATGATATAACTGAGTGTGATGGTCAGTCCAAGTCCTAAAGGTTAATCCATTTTTACCTCTTCCTTTGAATCGAAAATGCTGAAATCTCTCTTCCTTTTATGCTTAAACGCAGAAATTTATCTTCCTTTTATGTTAAAACGCAGAAATAAAACACGCAGAAATTTATTTCCCAATTTTTGGACCGCAGAAATAACCCGCTATACAGTACCTTCTTGTTTTTTAAGATCACATTTTCTGCTTCCTCTTCATAAAACTTTGTCAAAATGTGAAATCAAGGCCAACGTGGATTCTAACTTATCAGGGGTAAGAATTATATCAGGTGAGCAATACTGTGCCTTTATTTATCGTTGTTTTCCCGCTGCGCAGGCGCATTAAACATTCATTTCACGGGTATTGTTTATCGATGCGCATGCGCAACTCGATACGAATTTACATTTACACGTTTCTCGGTTTTACACGAATACCATTTCCTAAAACGTTCGTGAACGAACGGCTGGTTTCTCGAAAGCGCGGAAATTTATCGGAAGTTCTACTGTAAGTTTCATGAACTTTAAAAGTACACCTTATAACGTACATATTAAATATCGATAGCTGTAATTGTTTCACTGTAACAGTTTACCTTTTATCTTTTTTCCCTATAATTTCAGAAAAAGGGAAAGGAAACACTCCGATATTATATTGATATTGTATTCCTGACAGTAGATTGAAGTGTTCACTAGATAAAATTTTGTCTCTGGAGAAAAGGTTGAATCAAAATACAAAACGTAAGTGTTCAATGCATTGAAATTACACAAAAATTGACGAAACTAAATTTACTTTTACCACTTGTACTCTCAGTTTTAAATGTTATTGAGTAAGCTGATATAATCTGAGATTATGAGGTGGATATTGAATACCAATAAAAATACAAAAACGTCGAGCGTGCGGACTTGAAAAATATAGAAGAAATGCGAATAATGTTAGTAACACGCTGTATGACCTAGTTTCAAGTATTGTATATACGAAGTACAGATATTTCTGTATCACTGGTGGCCATGTTCTTATATAGAGGGAATGTATTAAACTTTCCACCTGAGCATTGATGGATGTGTTTATTATTTATCTATCTTCCAATTTAGGTATCATTTGATTGGACAGTCACAAAATTAACCGTTAGTGAAACCGTTAGTGTCACGGCCGTGTAAAAACGAGAATGCACAAAAATTTATCGCGAGCTCCACTATATAACGTTAATTTCAACGAAACAGCAAATGATTTCTTTCTTATATTGCAAGTAAATAAAGATAACGGTTAATTTGATATAACGTATGCACAAAATATTACATTACATCTGGGATCTCCAGACTAAAGAAAAACAACATGTTGAGTTGATACTTTAAACAAGTCAGTAAACATACAAAAAACGCTTTTAGATTTAACTGTTGTTGTTTTCTTTTGTTAAATGGCATGCACTAACATGAAACTAATAAATATACTATTCCCCAACGATAACTTGATATTTACAAACATGACTTTAAATAGATTAAAATGAAACATAGGGAATTCAACATTTTTCTAACATGTTAAAATCTAAATATTTCTAGTACATGTATGTGTACCAATTCCAAATTAGCTCAGAAGTAAAGCATACTGTCCATGTTACACAGATCTTTTGCCGTGTGGGTTCGGAACTCAGCATTGACATTTATTTCTTATTTCATGTTTGCATTGTTTTCATTTTATTTCATTTCATTTAGATTCCTTCATGTACTCTGTGACAATATTTAAAGTCGATGTGGCAGAGGAGAAAGGCATCATATTAAAGATGATATCAATTAAATCATGCACTTAAGCTAATAATGAGCATAATATAATGTTATATAAAGACATATGTGCAAAAACAAACCATCACAGAAAGAAACGTAAATATGAGAATAAAAATGAAAACGAAAGGGAAAAATAAATCCTCAAGAGGATTCGAATTCACAAAACGATTTGCTTTTATTCAATTAATATCTGCATTTTATCCAAAACTAATACTGAGCTATGTTGCCCTATAAATAAACATAACACCAATAACACAATAACGTATTAAATTGATATTTGTGGGTAAGAAACAGAAATACATAATACACTAGTTATGCTGGTTATTATTAATTTACAGAAAGGTTGAACAATCATATATCAAATTTAACAGACCGAGTTCTTAAGGTATTAGGCATGTAATAAAGTACCTCCTTTTTGAAGAGTATTCAATTACTACCATAAAACTAAATTGACTTCAATTTTCAGGGGTGCGTAGGTTCAAGCCCCACTGTGACCAAAATTTTTGGATTTTTTTTCTAGTAAGTGTTTACTTCTTTCAAGACTTATTATTGATTTATTGTACAAGAGTGGGAAAAAATCATTTTATAAGCAATTTCTTGCTCTTCAAAGTGATTTTTTCTCTGAAACAGAAAGGGTAGAGTTAGACATCTTCAAAAATACTGAGTTACATGCGGTAAAAATTCTCTATTTTGCATTAACTCTTTAGATTACATATTGTGGAAGAAATGTAGGTAAGTTTTACTTCTGTCCCAAGGTTATTTTTGAATAAAGTGAGCAAAATTCAAAACAGACCCGCAGGATTCGACCTTAATTTTTCAATGTTGGAGTTAGAATTCTGTCTCATTAAATCCGTTTACTTAAGGCACCCTAGAAAAAATTATATTGACAGTTTTATTTTGTGCTTTATAATTGTTTACCAATAGTTTGATGTTTTTTTATCAAATTTACAGGCAAAATGAATTATCTGCGAACGTTTTGGATATTGGCCATCACTTTGAAATTTGTCTCTACTTGAGCTTGAGGAAATATCATGAACTATACAAAATTTACAAAAAAAAAAACGGCACGGTAAAAGTTGTTTAAAAATTGCAAAAAGTGCGAAACACGGTCAGCTTTAAGAATATACCAAGCAAATGCCATTCTTTAAACATTACTATTAGTGGCCCAATACCTTAATAATTCCTCTAATGTGTTGATCAACGATACATGTCATTGAGCATATTATCATCCAAATTCATTATATGCATCTATGTGATTGAAAATATGCCATTAACCTTTAACATTATGTTCTGCATTTCAATTATATAAACATAGATGCATCAATTCATTCATTGCATCGGTAAAACTTACACAAATATAGTACAAACCTCTTGAGAGCGGATATCACTATGTTTTAGACATAAATTTGTGCTCAGCAGAGGTTAAATCTGTATATTTATATTTACGCTTCTTGGAAATACTGTTAGCATACGTTACAACTACTTTGATTATTCATTTGTCTCCTAAGTCTTTGTATTTCTGCACGTTGTGCATTTGACTCCATTCTTCCTTGCTGCAAATCAGCTTCAAATTTCAGCTTGTCCTGATGTCTCAAATCATCGAATCTTTCTTTCTCTCTTCGCAAGTTTTCAGCAATTCTTCTTTCTTCGACTTGTTTCTTTTGAAAATCCTTTAGACTTGTCTGTACACTTTTCATAAACTTCATATTTTCCATTTCCCTCTTTTCACTAATTGCCAACATATTTCGCATACTATCATTCATTTTGTCAATTTGCAGTTTACTGAATTCCCTCTCTTGCGCTATAAGTCGATCATACCGTTCTCTGTTTTCTTTCTCTTTTGCACGCATTTCGTCATGTAGTTGTTTCGTTTCTTTTTTAAATTCATTTCGCTGTTTTTCGTTTTCATTCATCATCATCTGTATCTGCAGTTGATTTAGTTCTTTTTCTTCTTGCCACTGTTTCATAATAAGATTCATTTTTTGGTCTTCCCTTTCCATGTACGCTTTTCTGTCCGCCTCCATTATCCTATAATGTTCCTGTATTTGTTGTTTTTCTGCTGCCATCATGTCATTAAATAACATTTGCTGTTTCAGCAATGCTTCTTGGTTGTCTCTTTGAATCATTTCAATTTCAGCTGTTAATCATAAATAATATCATGTGGTTAATGAATTTTGTAGTAAAAACTTTATCGAATTCAGATCCTAATTCTCCACGATAAACTAGAAATCTTGGTTGTGAAGTGTTACGTATTCCATTAGTTACACAGAACAAAAAACAAGTCACGCATCGACTGATTAAGATATACTATATAACTTCAAAATTACTAGAGTATAGTCAAATACATAAACTCATACTGTAATATACACCTACATATTCTGCACCTATCTTCTTAACAAAGCTATTTGATGAGTCTCATGAACATATCATGAACAGATTAAATTAGATACAATCTTCTGGTATTTTACTTGTCGGTGACTTATTCCTCTTACATGTAAGTACAATTTGTATATTGTTATAGTTTAGATCATTACGTTTTGAAAGTTTGAGCGGATGTCTAAATATGAACAAAAAACTTTAATTCACACCTTTGTTGACAGTTAGGTTACTAAGTACATTTTGTTTCGGAATGTTGATACCACTGCGACTCAATTGTTTTTATGTAACGAAGTCGACGTGCGTTTGTACGTAAGAAAGCATATAAATATTGCGGATAATATAATTATAATTACTTTTCCTATCTTCTTCTGTAAGTTTCTTGTCATTAATCATAACCTCACTTTCGTAGTCTGCTTCGTCTGCTATAAATTTATTAAGTGTCTGCGTCACCTTCAAACAGATGTAATAAACATTATATGATTACATACTTTTCACATGTGTTCAACACTGCTACTTGAATTTTAACCGATATTGCTAAACGTCGCACAATGAGGTAGCGTCAGGAAACAAAATCCAAAAGAAGTCCACTTCAGTCGGAACAAAAGAAATAATAGATAAAAAATATATATTTTTGAAATCATCAAATGAAACTGGGAACAGTTTAACAAAAGCATGTATGTTATGTGGGAATCGTTCATCGCCTTTTTCTGTTTGTATCATAGCCAAAACTTACACAAAGCTCAATGAGTTGTACTCATATAAAATGACAGCATACTATTGAATATCTAGACTTAACGCATGCAAGTACCGGTAATTTAGAGTTGCAAATATTCACATTCGTAAAAAGATGCATATTTTGTTGGGATTATGGGATATGTATAAAAGATATTTTTTGTTTGAGTGTTTCTGATTCTTATATGAAGCAGATCGGACATGATGCAATCATATAAAATACGATTCTGTTTATAGGGTTATTCATTGAATTTAAGGCAAAAAACAACCTACTATATATTCCTCAGTCTCTTCCATTTTCGTTTTGTATTTCCTCTTCGTGTTTTCTATATCATACTTATAATCCTCGTATCCACCAGGAACAAGGTAGTCCCCATTTTGCCTTTTTTCTCCAATTACTTCGGCATACGATTCTTTCAGTTGAGTATGACAATATTCAATTATTAATTTACCGTTGTGTTCTTTTGCATCATTCCATAACTTATCCATTTCATCCTACAATTCAGATACTCTTACGAGTTAACATTGTACGTAGTATAAAGCATCAAACGAAGTAGTTATTGATCGTCTAGTCCTTATATTTGACAATGTTTTGTTTTTTTGAGATTTAATATCATTGCAAATACGTATTTCTTACATAGAATACATTTAAACCTTTTAAACTACTCATTCGATATATAAAACATGCCTTATCCGTAAATGGCATTTTTTTCATTCTTGCAACCTGAACATATTTGAATACTTTGATTTTTACTGGTTATTCATTAAACCTGATCCAATATGGTGGTTTCTTTCGTGATACTTGAAATGGGACCATTGTCATTCGTGTCATGCTGTAATTCGTGTAATGTAAAACAAAACTCACAGTGCTCATTTACAAAACTTTTATCTTATTACACGCTGAAGCCGATTATCAACTCATAAAGAACCATTTTTCAAACTTGTCCGGATTTATTAAATTAAAGATTTATTCATTAAAATTTGTATTGACTTTTAGTCCTCTCAAAAGAGAGTGTTCCAAAAATTCTTTTATCATACATCGTCTAGTTCTTTCGTTTTGAGAAATCGCCAAACGTATAACAGACTGGTTGTGCTTCTTATGTTCCAATTTTAAAATCACCACATTTAAATTTCGTCAACGTATTCTACGTTTTGGATTTTGCAATTCACAAATCGAGTTATTCTTTTATCCTTAGACAAACTGATCAAATCATACTATGATTTACCAGCTTAATAGCCGAATTCATTATATTTATTTTATA
>NW_026461242.1:0-10351 GCF_021730395.1 Mercenaria mercenaria | reverse complement strand
AACCCAATGATTTGAGGGTTGCAAAGCGATATAGTTTATATACTAAAACCCGCCCTTGAAGAAAAGCATGGTGTCTTCAGTCAAAACTGACGCTTTTCCCCCTAAAAATTAGAAGTACGCTAGTCAAAATAGGAGAAATGAGCAGCTTCAAAGAGAACTTTTGGGTTTTGACTTGGTGAAAAACTGGGTCATAAACCCTCCTGCCCTCATAAAATTCAGTTTAAAGTTTGGGTAAGGGGTTCTTTGTTATGGTTTAAAAAAATTTTTTTCTCTTTTTCGGCCCCTTTTGCTTTGAATGTGCCCTCCTTGTTTTTTCAAGGGTTTTCGGCCAGAAATGAACTGCTGGAGGCGATATAGCGTTTTCGAGCGTTCCTGACCAAACGCAAGCCCATCCTTGTCGGAAACCGCCTTTAAACCAGGGGGGACCCCCCGGGCGGTCGGGCTTCCATCCTCTTCAACGCCTGGGTTCCCCCCGTTTTCTTTAGGGGGCGGGACTGGCCCCGCCCAAACCGCAATTTTACTGTCTTAGAGATAGTACCTAAACTTTCAAATTGAAAAACAATTAAAAAATTAACGTTGCTTGCTTATATATGTATAATTTTAAAACCCAAATAAACCCCCAATTTGATTGATCAGCATGTTTTTGATGATTTTCGGAAAATTCGTTTAATTTTTCAATGTACTGTTTCTTGCAGATAGTCCTATCTTTCTAACCATTGATAAATATTTAATCCCCGGTTCTAACTGGATTATTGCAGATAAAATCTTATGTCAATTCAAAAAATTGTCAAAAACATGCATAGTTGAATACAAAATTTTTAAAGACTGAAAAAAAAATTTTAAAATTTACTATTTCAGCTGAAATTTGATAAAATGCTTTTTTACCATATACTCTCAAATATGAAAAAACAAAAAAGTACTCGAAAATGGACTTAAATGAAAGATTTGTTACAAATTTTTTAACCAAAACAGTTAATGCTTTCTGCCTTTTAATTTTCGTCATCAGGTGTAAAAAAAATGAAAGGTAGGATTTTATTGGGTAATTGTTTTGATCTCTATACTTGTTACGGTTGACCCGACTTGACACACCCGCTTCTTTTGCTTTCCTGTATACATTATTTTTATTCTTTTTACGTCTCCTTTGTTTATTAAATGATAAAAAAATACTTGAATTTAAATGCATGTAAAAGCAATAGCCTAATTTTAATTTGTCCCGGGGGACCACAAAACTATTAAATCTTTTCAATTCCACTTTCTAATTGGAATTACTTATTTCGTTTTAGTGAAAGATAATTAAAAGGGGCCCCTTTCCCGAGGAATTTTTTGATTAAATTTCCCTTTTTATTGCAGAAAATGACAATTTTACTTTAAACTGCTGTGCACAACTGCCAGAAAGGGGTAGCAGTTAACTGCTGTAACTGCCGCGTTGTAGCAGTTAACTGTTTAAAATGCTGTAAATGCTCAACTGCTGATGCTCACTTCCCCGGTCTATATTACAAAGTAAATAAATTTTAAACCGATGACACTGTGGGTAAGGTTGGGTCTTCCACGAAACGTTACCCCGGGTTCGAAATCACGGAATCTTTTTTTTAAAAATTTAATGTATTGTAATGTTATCAAACCCTTTTATTTACATTATATTAGTATCATTTTCATGACTTTTAATTGTTTTCTCTTGTAGTTATTTTCTGGAACGCTGGTGACAGGTTATTTTTTTTTTCTAAATACTTTAAAAATAATTTTGTCACTTTTTACCCGGGTAAAAAATTTATAAATTAATAAATGAACCCTAAATATGCGTGCATTTTATAAAAACATTAATATAGCAAGTTGCATATAAAATTTTGGGGGCAAAAAGATTGGTAACGTAGGACCGAAACCCCAAAACCCCAAATTTGCAGCTAGCAAACTTGTCCCAATATTTCCCCTGAATGGTCAAAAATTTTAAAAAAAAAAATTTTTTATTCATTAAGAACTATTATTTTCTAAATGCGAAATTTTTAATTCAGTGTCGAGCTCCCCCCCCCAAATTTTCCCAAACTTCGGTTATTCAAAACACAAAAAGGAAAAAAGCTACATTGAACATTTTAACGCTAAGAAAGAAAAAAATTTAAAAAAATTTAATGTGAAATGGGGTGATTGTTTTCTTGCTTTCCCTAACACTAATCTTTCTTTTTTACAGCTCGTTTGAAACTCCCGTGCTGCACCACCAACCCTACTTTGTTTTGTCCCTCTGCTCCCCCTTTTTTTTCTCATCTTTTTTGGATAGCCTCCATGCCGATCTGGTATCTTTTTTTTTTTTTGTTCTTGTTAAGGGTTTAAGAAGAGGTATTACAAACAAAAAGATAATAATTGTGTTTTTATTACTTATTATGCTTGTAGAAAATTTTCCCTTTTTTTAGCCAAAGTATTTTATTTTGGTATTGCCTTTGACCCCTTTTTTTGTTTAAACAATTGGTTTCTGCCCTTGAGACCAGTGTGATCTTGTTAGCCTGCACATTTGAGCAGTTGATCAAGATCTGCTCTGTTTTTATGCCATTGGGCATAGTTTTTTTTTAACATCTTCTATCTCTCCATAGTTTCGTTCGAAATGAAGGGGCGACAATTTTTTTTAAAAAAAATCTAACATGGCAAGGGTCGGGTTTTCTAGTTTTGATAAAACAAAAATTTTTTTAAAAAACTCGAAAGTAATCCCTTTATAGAATATTTCTAACTAATGCTTTTGCTGAACCTATTCTGACAAAAAAAAAAAAATATTTGCAGCTAGTTTTGTCCCCGCAGCACCTGCAAATTTCTACGTTTAAAACAATAAAAAATTTTAGAAATTTTAAAATGGTAACTATTTTTTGGGCCGTATACGCACCGCTGGATCGGGTGCGTCCTTGCCGCGTTTCGCAGAATAACCCGAGACAGATATTAGGTTACTGTGGTAGTTTGAATATAAAATATATCCGGGTTAGGGGATTACGTGCAGATTTAAAATTTGTGCTGAAAAAGTAAAAGTTGGAAAATGATCCGTTTTTTAAAGGTTCCTTTTGGTTTTTTTTTGTAGAAGATCACCAGGTTCGCAACCTTTTGAATGATCGGGGAATTAATAGAACAACCTTTTCATTTTTTATTTTTTTGCTGTTGCCTATGATAAATATCAATACCTGCTCTGTAAAAGTTTTTTGTAAAAAAGGCATTCACTGTTTAGCTTTGGGTTAAAACCAATACAAGGTTTTAACTAGGGAGGAAAAAACGTCATTTTTAAAATTTTTATAACTGGGGAGGAAAGGGGGTTTAAAGAATATTAACATCCTCTCGCGCATAATTCCCATTTTGTATAGCAGTTTTAAATGTTCAAGAATTTGGGTTTTCCCCCTCCGCCTCTAAATTTCGAATTAACACATAAAATTTTAAAAACATTTAAGCGGAAAGAAAAAACTTCAATTTTTCCTAAACTGTCAACTTTTGCCCAACTTTTCCGGGTTTAAGGTGTGGAGTATTACTAGAGGAGGAACGCAAGGGTTCAGGTTCCCCCCCTTCTCACTAATCCCAGCGGTTTGGTGTTCTCTTCATTTAGTGTTTTAAGCCTAGTAGTGAGCGCCCCGCTTCGAGTGGGGGAGGTATGGGTTCGACCCCCGGCCGCGTCATCCAAAGCGTAATAATGGTACTGTAGTTTTCCCCATTGGGGGTCAGCATTAAGGGACAGTGTAGGGGGTGGTCAGCCCTGTGTCGTTTATGAGGCTGGGGTTTCATGCATTGTCTACGGGGTGATATGCCGTGGGCAGCAATATAAAGGTAGGCATTGTGCTCACGCTACAAAAGACACCGTCGTTTTTTCGACTGAATACGTTGAAAAAGATGTTAAACCCGAAAAACACACACACAATTGTATTATAACCGTCAACTTTCGTAGTTTGCGGAAGCCGCTCTTTCCCCAAGCTTTGTATTTTAAAAGGAAGTGCACTTTGCCAAATTTTAAAATACTTAATACCATCCCGCTTTTTTACCCAATCTTTGAATTTAAAAAGGGAAGCTGCTCTTACCAGTCAAAAGTATTAACGGGGGAACCCGCTATTTACAAAATCTATATATTTTTTAAAGGGAAGCCGTTCCTTTCCCCAAATCTTTTAAAGTTAACGAAAAGCTGCTCTGTACCAAATTTTTAGTTAAAGCGGAAGCCGCTATCTCCCAAATTAAAGTTTTTTGAGGAAGCCGTTCTTTTTTCCCCGTCTGTGTAGTTAACGGGAAAGCTGCTTGTACCTATCTTAGTAGTTAACGGGGAAAGCCGCTTTTTAAAAATTTGTAGTTTTGGGGAAAAGCCGTTCTTTTCCCAGTCTACGTAGTTAACGAGGAAGTGCTCGTCCTAATTGTAGTGAACGGGAAAACCGCTTTTACACTTCATAATAGTTTAGAGGAAGCCGTTCTTTTCCCAACTACAGTATTTAAACGAGGGCTCTTGTACCAAATCTGTAGTTTTTAAAGGGGGAAGCCGTTTTCCCTATCTTGGTTTATGAGGAAGCCGTCCTTTTTCCCAATCTGTAGTAGTTGACGAGGAAGCCGCTATTTACACAATCTATAGTAGTTTATGAGGAAGCCGTTCTTTTCCCAATCTGTAATAGTTAACGAGGAAGCTGCTCTGTATCTAATTTGTAGTTGTTAACAATGAAGCCGCTATTTACACAATCTATAGTGTTTAGGGAAAAGCCGTTCTTTTTCCAATCTGTATAGAAACGAGGAAGCTGCTCTGCCCCTAATCTGTGTCGAAAAAATGAACCCGTTTTTTTACAAATCTATAGTAGTTTTGGGAAGCCGTTTTTTCCCCAATCTGTTTTTTAACGGGGAAGCAGCTCTGTATCAAATTTGTATTTTTTAAAACAATAAAAGCCCTATTTACACAATCTATAGTGCTTTTGAGGAACCCTTCTTTTCCCAATTAAGATTAACGAGGGAGGAAGCTGTTTGTCAAATTTGTGTTTTTTAACGGGAAGCCCTTTTTTCACAATATATCGTAGTTGTGAGGAAGTGTTTTTTTTCCCAAATATATAGTAGTTATGGGAAGGTTTTTTCCCCCAAATTTTAAAATTATTTAAACGGGGAAAGTGCTGTATGTAATTTGTAGTTTTTAACAATAAAGCCGCTATTTACACAATTATGAGTTTATGAGGAAGCCGTTCTTTTTCCCAATCTACAGTAGTTAACGGGGAAGCTGCCTGTCCTAATCGTAGAGTTAACGGGGAAGCCGCTATTTCCCAAAATCTAATAGTTTTAGGAACCCGTTTTTTCCAATCTCAAGTAGGGAACAGGAAAGTGCTCTGCAGCAATCTTAGTCGTAAAAAAAGAAGCCGTATTTAACAATCTTAGTAGTTTATGGGGAATCCATTTTTTCTTAATCTGTTGAAAACGAGGAAGTTGCCCGTATTAATTTTGTATTTGTTAACTTTGAACCCGCTTTTACAAAATTATAGCTGTTTATAGGAAGCCGTTTTTTTCCCCCAATTGAATAGTTAACGGGGAAGCCGTATTAAACAATCTATAGTATTTTATGGGGAAGCCGTTTTTTTCCCAAATCTGTAATATTTTAAACGAGGAACCCGTTTTTAAACACAATATAAGTAGTTTTGGGGGCCGTTCTTATCCCAACTGTAATGTAAAGAGGAAGCCGCTTTTTTACACAATCTATAGTAGTTTTGGGAAGCCGTTCTTTTTCCAAGCTATAAAAAGTTTTAAAGGAGGCCGCTTTTAAATTGTTTGTTTTTAGGAAGTCTTCTTTTCTTCAAGTCTGCGTAGTTTTTTATCAAATCTGTAGTATTTTACGCGGGAAGGGCGATTCTTTTTCCATGTTATTCTGAAAAAAAAAAAAAAAAAAAAACGAATCCTCTTTTACTGTAGGTTGAAAGGGGAAAATTTTTTGATTTTCCATAAAAAGCCATTTTAATACATAAAAAGAAGAGCCTCATTTTTTTAAAATTTTTGTTTGGGAAAAAAAAAGAAAAAAAAAAACAAAAAAATGGATTCTTTTTAAATAAAAGACTTTTAGCATAATTATTCAAAATCATCTTTACCGTTTTTGGTATTTCTTTAACACACTGTTCTAAAAGAAAAACCGGAAGAAACTCCCTTTTAACTAACAACACCTATTGTCAAAAATACTGAAGCGTGTTTTTGAACTGTAAAAAAGTTACGCGTTTTTCATGTGATAGTGCTTTTTAAAAAGGTTCAAAGATACTTACCCCCAACCCGTTCTCTAGTTACCTCCCCTAACTGTCTTCAGTAGAAAAGAAGCAACCCATTAAAAGTTGAAGAAGTTTCGTCGAGGTACTTCAGTCTTCTATATATGATTGTTAATACAGTGATGACTTAATAGCGACAAGGAAATAATATTTCCAAAGAGAAAGGCTCCAGCATTTTTTTCTGTATTAGGTCTTTGTGGTTTTGTGCAACACGTGATATGTTACGTCATGAGCATTTCGCAGTACACGGCTGATCATATTTAAATGCATTTTTTTCTCCATTAATGAGGTCTCATTCTTATTTCGTCATTGTATGCACATCCCACTGAACGTCACAAGCCAGTGCCGGATAGCACTTTTTGGAGGTCAAATCGTCACAGGTCAAGGCTGGCACAAATTTTTAAATTTTTTTTATTTAAAAATTTTAAAAAAAGCAAAAATTTTTTGTGGAAATTTTTAAAATTTTTACTTGCCCGTTCTTTTATGAACCCCCAGATAAAACTTAGGACAATCAGTGCTTTACATTGTGCTAAATGGGCCCGTGTTTATCAAAAAAATTAGTAGCTGTTTTTTTTAAAAATTTTTGGGGGAATAAGTTATAATTCAACGACAGTTTGGTTTGGGGGTGAGTATCCGTTTTTCTGGGGTTATTGCAGTATTTTTGAGTTAAAAACAGACACCTTTGATGCATAAAAGTTGGTCCGAATATAACTTATCTTTCCACTAATTTTCTGATAGATAACCCGTGTTATTATAAGGGGAGACAACGAGTAGCCCTTTGTTTCAAAGGACCGGTCCGGTTTGTTAAATGACTTAGCCAGTGCCTAAAAAACTGTAAATCTCAACACTATCCCGTTCAAGAAAAATAGCTTATAATTTTTTGCTATTGTCGTAATGTATTTGTTATTCTAGTTTCGCTTTTTTCTGCCCCTCTTTTTTTTGACTCCATACCTTTACAATAATATTTTAGCCTAATCCCTTTTCCCCCCGGGCACACTTTGATTTTCGGGGCGTTTAATTAAACAAATCTTTTTTTCAAACATTTAAAAAAAATACACAACAGACCCCGTTTAACGATTTTTACATCAAAATACTGGTAGCTATTGGGGGGGATTGTTCGGGGGTGGAACGTTTGGTAGGGGTAATTTCCTTTCGGTTGGATTTAGAACACTTCTCATTTGGGAATAGAGCTTTTTTACAGTGTTTGGTCTACAGCTTAAAATGAATAAAATTGCATGTTTTAAGGTGGGTTAAATTTTCGTGCATGCTGGGTTTTATGGGGTTTTACTTACTTTATTTACAGGTATTTGAAAATACGTTTACGTTTAAAATTTTTAGTGTTGACCAATTCATTGATTCCCGTTTTTTTTTTTAAGGGGAGAAACAAAATTTAATTTTTTTGCGCCAAAGGTTTTTCAAAAATGTTATTTTTAGGTTTTTGTTTTTTCTTATTTTGAATACAAAAAGACGGACTTAAGAAGTGAAGTCGTGATTTTTTTTAAAATTCGGCCGTATAGCCGGAATTTCAATCAAAAACTTCCTTCAAAATGAATGTTAAAAATTAAGTTCAAAAATGCGCAGACATTAAAAATCCCCCAAATAAAAAATTGCAGATTTCTTTAGAAAAAAAAGTTTTTTTTTTAATATTATTTTTTGAATTTTATTTTTTCCTCGCAAATAAAACAAAGATCCCTTTTTTTTTTCCCCTAGATTTCCCGCTGGGGGTTTTATTTTCAAGAAGTTACATAAGGGATGTGTTTGCGTACGTGCGTGTGTGCATGGTAACGTGGAGGTTTATGGGGGTGGGGGGGGGGGGGAGGGGCTGGGGGGAAACCAATTTTCTGTTTCCCCTCATTCCGTCCTTTTTTAGGTTATAGCAGGGAAAATATCAGGGCAAAAAAACAGGCCCGTTAGTGTTTCCCCCCCTATTTTTTTTTATTTATTTAGCTCATTTCTTTGTACGTGAGCATAAATGGCTATTTTAAAGGGGCTTTGTCATTTTGTCAAGTTCTCCTAAAGAGATAACGTCCCCGGGGAACAAGATGCTGATAAAGTCACTGTCACTTCCAGGTCAAAAATTGTTGTGTTGTTTCATGTCTGGTCCATAAATCTGCATCCCTGGAAAAAAAATTTCATTGTTTTGTACAAAGGGCCCCCTAAAAAAAAACGTGTTGGTCGCGACCTAGTCCAAAGTCAATGTCAAATGCAAAAATTTTTCTGTTTATGCAAAAGGGTATAACTCTCCTACCCCAAGAAAATTTTTAAGTTCATGGTACAAATGTACTCAGAATGAGAAAAGGGACCGGTCGCTGCCAATTTCCCCATCCCTTTGGGCCAAGATCCATGTCGCTAAAAATCCTTGTTTTAACTCTTCCACCCCTGATGGGATTTTAATATAAAAAAATTAGCTCAAAAATGAGGCGGCATTTCGCGCCTAAGACCTTGAACATTTCTTAGACCTGAACATTAATTTCAAAGATAAATTAACACTTAGGAGGCAAAGGTTTTAGGTCATTTTTGTCGGGTCGATCACTTTGCTATGTATTGATGAATATTCAAGTTAATTGATACAAACAAACACAAGAACTAAAGGGTGTGTCACCTTTGCTCAAGAGTCAAGGCAAGACGTAGAGTTAATTTTTTTGTATAGATTAGTATCCATTTGGCTTGGTATAGATATTCAACATAATAATGCATCTCTAGCTCAGAAGTCAGTGTCACAGGGTACAAAGTTAACTCTCATTTTGTGTTGTTATATGCAATGTTTTTCCTTTTATTTCATAAGGTGCCTTACATATGTTTTCATATATCTTTTTTTCATTTGTTTCTGTTTTACATGGTAAAATATTTCTTAATATTTGTTTTACATTTTAGAGGTAAACATTTATAAAGTCTTTAAAGTACATATGAGCCGCGCCAGGAGAAAACCAACATAGTGGTTTTGCTACCAGCATGGATCCAGACCAGCCTGCGCATCCGCGCAGTCTGGTCAGAATCCATGCTGTTCGCTAACATTTTTTCTTTTTGCAATAGACTTTGAAAGCGAACAGCACGGATCCTGACCAGACTGCGCGGATGCGCAGGCTGGTCTGGATCCTTGCTGGTCGCAAAGTCACTATGTTAGTTTTCTCATGGCGCGGTTCATATATTGAAACGTAAAATCAATTAAATATCATAAATTGCCAACTTTCAAACTAAGTATTTCTTCATCTATATGAAAGTTGCGTGATAAATGTTCTTGTTTAGATTTGTATATACTGAGGGGCAAAGTATACTGATCTGCTAGTCAGATCGTTTTGTATTCAGAAATGTTTCTGTTTGCAGTATGGAGAAAAATATCATGACACATTATCTTCACTTTCTGCTATTCAAGTACGTAGGTACGTAGGGGTAAAGAACATATAGTCGGATTCTTCGGCTTTCGCCGTCTGTTATGTGGGTGTAAATATAATAGCGTTATTATTATAGTAAGTTTTTAGTTTTTGGTGGCTGCTAGCTGCCACCACTGTCAAAAAGAATACTCCGTTTGAAAAATCGTGTCAGTTCTTAAGACCATCCTAACAACACAACCAAAAATAGTTCCAAGCTTTCTAGGTAAACAACGTGCATAATTTGAAAAGCTACAATATATGCCTTAATACCATTTTTAATGTAAATTTGGCGACTAAAATCAATACAAACTGAGGTAAACGTTTTAATTAAAACAACAACGTGTATGAATACAAATATGCAAATTTATGGTCACGTGAATAAACGATGACCTCATGTCACCTGAACCGGAGCGATGATATTGATAAGCTATTGCATAGTACTGCCCCAGAGGTCACGTAGCTTATAACGTTGAAAAAGGTAGCTTATGTATATAGAAACCTAGCCTGGGAATCCAGACTGACAATTCAAAAATGTTTCCTAACCGCAGTGTCACATGTATAACTTCCGAAATTTAAGGCTTTATTTGATAAAGAACATAACTTCTGATAGCAATAATCCGCGGCTAAAAATAGAAACGGAATTCAACGGAAAAGTTTCGAACATTTCCGGTCCATAGACAATACCAGTTTGTACTGCTGATAGCTTTTCCAGGGAAATGTGAACTTTTCAAATATGTCAAAACAAACTTTTATTTCGTTCAT
>NW_026461241.1:0-75986 GCF_021730395.1 Mercenaria mercenaria | reverse complement strand
AAGTCCTGTTATCAATAATATAATTTACCTTTGCTTGTCTTCCAATGAAATGAGGCAGGTCTGTTTTTGCTGAAAATGGGAATTACACATGTATAAATCCTCAGCAGGCATATATAAACGATTGTTGGCAATGATGGATGCTCCCAAAAGCACGTCATATGAAAGGCTCATACGATATACAGAACAAGGGGATATGGATCCTACCCCAAAGTATCATGGACATATGAAAGGATAGATGAAATGACGCTCAGACAGATGGAAGGATAGATGATGACCATTCCTATAACCCCCACCACTCATAGCAGGTGATTAGAAACGTGACTCAAGTAGAATGTGTCTGTAGGACACAGGGAGTGCTCCCCCACCCCCCACAACCGGTACATCTGTCACAATAGGGGGCAATAATTCAAATGTTTGCATTCTTACCGGGTTATAGCCTCAACAAACATTTTATGAAAAGGATTCATTATTCTTGGCCATATACTTTTTGAACCATGAGCAACACAACCAAAACGTCCACTATTTTGTCTATTTCAAAGGCCATTATTCTGTAATAAGCATTAAGATTCTCAAGAACAATGCCAAATGTGCAAAGTCACATCACGATTAAAAATCAAGCAAGGTTTCATGAATTTACATCAAATAAATTAGGTGAAAATGTGCATTTTTTTTTTTTGCTTTTTCAAAATTAAAAATTAACAAGAGTGCCAGAATGTCACAATATACGCCCATCACAGCAAATTTCTTTACACTAGCACCTGTAATTGCACATGAAATTTTAATTTACTAGTCCACACACAAATCCTAACCAGGTAGAGAAAGCTCAAAATACACCTCAAAATTGGATGTAACATGCATGTTGTACTACAGAAAAGTGGTCTCGATTTTTCCCTACAACTTGTAAAGAAATAGTTACAATATAAGCTATTTAAAGTATCAGCAAAGGGAAGTTATTCAAAAGAAGGGACCAGTGCATGACACTCTGTTGTATGATGGTGAACAATTGTGCCAAGTTACATCAAAATCCCTCCATGTATGAAAAAGAAATGCTACGGACAAAGTCATTCTTATATGTGACCTTTGGCCCCTAAGTGTGACCTTGACCTTAGACCTAGGGACGTGGTTCTTGCGCATGACACTCGGGGTCTCATGCTCTTGAACATTTGTGCCAAGTTGTATCAAAGTCCCTCAATGCATGAAGAAGAAATGCTTCGGATAAAGTTTTCATTCTTATATCCTTGACCTCTAAGTGTGACCTTGACCTTACCCCTAGGGACCTGGTTCTTGCGCATGACACTCCGTCTCATGATGGTGAACAATTGTGCCAAGCTACATCAAAGTCCTTTCATGCATGAAGAAGATATGCTCCGGACAAAGTTTTCATTCTTGTATCCTTTGACCTCTAAGTGTGACCTTGACCTTGGACCTAGGGACCTGATTTTGCACATGACACTCACTCTAATTATGGTGAACAACTGTGCCAAGCTACATCAAAATCCTTCCATGCATGAAGAAGATATGCTCCGGACAAAGTCATTCTTGAATTTTGATATATAACCCATGTTCTACCCTTTTAATACAGAGTGCCAAGCAAGGGAGCAACCAGTACCAGCTTTAAGTCTTTTGGTGCTGTGACAGTCATGCATCACCGTTAGACAGTATTGCTACTTAAATTTGCTGAAAATTAAGAATTACTTACACTGGTCCATGCCATCAATTATCAGTGATAAAAAATCTTCAGGGTGTTGGCGACTTGCATGCCTTTTAGAATAATAAAATTTTCTCTCTAACCTGCAATATTACTTAAAAGAAGCTGAATACTTCTTACAGGAGGACAGACACAGAACAAACAAAAACTGAAACAATGTCATGATGACCCTATGGATCACTCACCTGTTAAATATGCTACATTCAATACTTGTAATGAAGGTAAAGTGTCTTAAATCTGGTCCATAGTTATCTACTCTGATCGTTGCAGTCCATCTTATTGCACCAATGAAATTTCAAATTGCTACTTCTTTAGTTACCGAGATAGACCCATTTTAATTTGAAACAAAGGGAGGTAATTTGAAATAAATCAATCCATGGTTATCAATCCTGTGTGTCTTAAGGTCCAGTAGATACCATAAATGAATCTTCATCATTTTCATTAGCTACCAAGATATTCCTACTTTATTTGAAAATAGAAAATTTTGCCCCTTTCAAGAGTATCCATGAAGGAACCTAGCTGGTTTTGAAAGGAACCTTTGTTATTTAAATTGTCAGAAAGTGTGGTCAATATCGAATATGAATTAGGACAGTTTAAACTTTGTACCATATAAAATATGTGTCAATCACATCATAAGCCATCAAAGATATGCAAGGCCTTTGAACAATTTTTCATTTCATTTTCCACAAGACAACTTACATCTGACGTTGATTGTGAAGAGATCTTTCCATTCTAAGCTGTGACCTGGTGACTGGATCCAATGTGCTCTGAAATTTCCTCTGTAAAATTGCGCATTTCGTACACTGGGAAAAGCTTTTGGTCTGAAATGCAACAACATTCACAGTTAGTACTGCATTATGCACAGGTAAACAACATGTAACCTTAACCACTTTCATGAATAATTTCTTAGAGTAACTGTCAAGGTGTGTGATGCGCAGTAAATGGAACACGCCAAAAAGCAGGGCAGTGCAAACTCACTTGTCCATACAAAACACTTTCAACCAAGTCGAGTGGGTTCCAGTATATCATTGACCTGTAGGAGATACAGTCATAGAATTGAAATCTATGTAAACTCTCACTCATGGAAGGCCCTGGGTATGAGCTCCGTCAGTGACCAAAAAGTAGGCAGTTGATTAAAGATTTATGTATCTAGTACTGGCCTTTCCAAAGAAGCTAAGTGAGCTGTCCGCATGATATTACTGAAAATTTAATAATAGCGAGATATAAATCCAACATTTAGACATATTTTAATTAACACTTATACGCATGCAGTGAAACATGCCGGAGTCCACTCGCAGTGCCTGAGGGTGAATGGACCTCGGTGATAAATGTGAATGCGAACAAACGAGTCTCATTTTTCTTATAAAATATAGTTGAGCTGAAAAGCATATACACAAACCTTTTTTATTTTCAAATTAGGAAAATGTTTCGTCCAGACCCCATAGAAGGTTGACTCAGACACACAGCTGTCCACCTCTCTCACATATGTTTCGTAGACATGTCTTTTTATTGTTTTGTATGGTAACAAAATGTCTCTTGAATTTGGCATCCTGTCCGCAAACATTGTAGCGTAACTTTCAAGCCAGGCAATGCATTCCAAAGATTTAACACTCTTTTCCCTAATAACTGGGCTAGAACTCATAGCACCAGTTTTTGCTAGTTCCTTCTGTCTGGTGATAAAGTTCTTGTTAATGTGAAATGCATGTTCGAAGGCCTTGAGGCAAATTCCTTGTCCATTATCCAAAAACACAAATGTGAAACGTCCTATCCTTTGTGCGGATGTTAATTTAGAAATCACAAATTCCTTCCTTTGTTTACTGGGCATAGTCCAATAAATATATCTCAGTCTCTTCACCAATTCATAACTTAATTTGTCCATACAATCATTTTTGCATTTGCATTGTTTTCCCATACTTTTTATAATGTCTGTTTGGTCCAAAAACTTCTCTTTTAGTGTAGACTTTTTTGAAGAAACTGTTGCTTCACCTGTCAAATTGTTAAATAATGGAGTATAATTATGCATATTACTTGAGTTTACTCTAGATGCAACAGTTATTATCAAAGGGAGGTAATTTGTCATAAATTCAGTCAATACCCAGACGTTCTAAGTCAATCTGATGGCATAAATAAAATTTCAAATCAGTACTGTGATAAGTAACAGAGTTATTACCATTTTAATTTAAAACTAGAATGTGTCTGTAGGACACAGGGTGTGCCCCCACTGGTACATTTGTCAAGGGGCAATAATTCAAATGTTTGCAGCATTAATGGGGTTAAGCCTAAACAGCAACATTTTATTAAAAGTATTCATTATTCTAGGCTATATATTTTTGAGCTATGAGCATCACAAACAAAATATCCATTATTATTTTATGTTTTCCAGCGAATTATAGAGTTTTCTCAGTGAAATAAAAGTGATAATCCACAGTTTTGAAACAGTAGATTATCATTTTTATTTTCACTGTTTTTTTCCCAAACTTGTTCCTGTCCTCCGTCGCAAATGAAGTCAAATTGTATACCGGGCGTTATGAATACCGGGGACCATAATGACGATGACGTCGTTAAAATGACGTCATTTGTATTATGCTTTCTGTTGATCTTTCCCGCAATTTTCGACATTTTTATAAATTACGCAACAAAAATAGAGTTTTACACATGAAATAAAAAGAAAATTTGTTTGTTTCAGTGAAATATCAATTTTATTTCACCCGGGAGCACCAAAAAAAGTCATTTTCAATCGTGGCTATGCCACTCGTGAAAATATCAGTTTTTGATGCTCACTTGTGAAATAAAATTGATATTTCACTGAAACAAACAAATATCCTCTATTTATGGCTATTTCAAGGGCATTAACTCTGTAATAAATGCGAAGATTCTCAAGAACAATGCCAAGTGTGCAAGGTCACATCATCATAAAGACTCAAGCAAGGTTTCCTGAATTTACATTAAATAGTCTTTGAGCTAGGCACATAATTAGGTGAAAAGGTGCATATTTTTTACTATTTCAGGGGCCATAACTGAAAATAGAGCATAAAACCAGCCAAAAAAAGGAGGTTGCAAGTTTATATCATGATAAAGACTTATGCAAGTTATCAATTATCTTTATTAAGTCAAAAGGTGAAAATATGCGCATAAAGTAAATTGTTAAATTGCAGTAGACAGTAGTTGCTGAGAAATTGCGCAGACAAGATAGCGACTTTCCAAATACGACATTTCCTACAAAATTGTGAATATTGGTAGTCCATTTAAGAAGGTTACAATTTCTAGACAAATAAACATTACAAATGTGTATTAGTTTTAAAATATAGTTAACTCAGATAAGTCATTCACAAAAAGTCATTTTGCTGTTCTCACAAATTGACCTTTAAAGTGAAATTAGTAGCAAACAGGTTAATCAAATTCTCTTTTAGGCGTGAAAAAGTGTTTATTTCCGGTATCCCGACCTACCCTAAATTTTTGGCCTGACCCTAAATGTTTTTATGGCCTTGGAGAATAAGTTTTTCAACTGTTTAACAAAAAAATTGCAAAACTGAACTAAATATTATGCTTTAAACATGGTCAGTGACTTCCTGATGCTCTAAAGGCATAACCCCCTTATTTGAATTAATTTTTTGACACAAAAATAAATTCCAAAAGTCTCCCTTAATAAAAAAATCCGACGTACCTACCCTAATTTTTTTTAAGCATGTTACCGGAAGCAAAGAATTATTTTAGGCCTTGGTCCGAGCATAAGCATGGATATCATAATGAGGAATTGGCACAGGAGGGCTTTGTAATATTTTATGATAACTGAAACAAGTTATGAAAGTTTAACCAATAACTTGAAACAGTTACACCCCTGACTGATTACACCATTGGAAATAACTTAAGCTGATATGTTTGGCAAGTTCAGTTACTCAACAATTAACTTAAAACTTAAAAATTTATACCACAAGACTTTTCAGTGAATGGACTGGCCAACATCCTGGAGAATTCTTCAACATCAACAAACTTTCCCCTATCGCTTTTGGGGTCACTCTGTTAAAGGTCAAGGTCACAGGGGCCTGAACATGGAAAACCGTTTCTGATCAATAACTTGAGAACCTCTTGACCCAGAATGTTAAAACTTTATAGGATAATTGGACATACAGAGTAAATGACCCCAATTAATTTTGGGGTCACTCTATTAAAGGTCAAGGTCACAGGGGCCTGAACATGGAAAACAATTTCCGGTCAGTAACTTGAGAACCACTGAATCCAGAATGTTAAAACTTCATAGGATGATTGCTCATGCAGAGTAGATGACCCCTATCGATTTTGGAGTCACTCCATTAAAGGTCAAGGTCACAGGGGCCTGAACATTGAAAACCATTTCTGATCAATAACTTGAGAACCTCTTGATCCAGAATGTTGAAACTTCATAGGATAATTGAACATGCAGAGTAGATGACCCCTATTGATTTTTGGGTCAGTCTATTAAAGGTCAAGGTCACAGGGGCCTGGTCATGTGAAATTATTTCCAGAAATAACTTGATAACCACTTGACCTAGAATGTTGAAACTTAATAGGATGATTGGACATGCAGAGTAGATGACCCCTATTTATTTTGGGGTCACTTGATCAAAGGTCAAGGTCACAGGAGCCTGAACAGTGACTTGAGAACCACTAGGCCAAGAGTGTTGAAACTTAGCAGGATGACTGGACATGCCAAGTAGATGATCCCTATTGCAGCCAACCATCAGTGTCTCTTTGACTTTCGCTCATGACTCCTATTGACTTCTTGCCTATACCACTTTGCATTGGGGGAGACATACGCTTTTTTGCAAAAACATCTTCTAGTTATATCTGTCCCGGTACAAACACAATAGAAATTTGATTGAGAAAAGACAAAAAATAGTGTTTTAATGCATTTAATGTGTCAAGTAATAATTTCAAAGCCCTCTTTACAAAAACAACAAATATTTTCATGTTTATCAAAATTTTCTTTTTCTGTTACCTTTTGACATTGTGCAAGTTCCTATAGATATAAATGAGAATATTTGTTTGTCTTTTCAGTTCTCTGTTGGTGAAAAAGTTTGGGCATTGTATAAGGATGGACATTCCTACAAGGCCAGGATTATAAGGATTAACAAAAATTGTAAGTATATTTAGTTATACATGTATTTATAGTGGCACTGACTTAATAAGTAACTGAGAGTATAATCTGTGATCAAGGGTTGACTACACTTACAATTACTATAACATCTCACTTACTCCCTTGCAATTATTAAAGCGAAGAATTTTTTAGAAAGAAATCAATACAACTGAGTCATGATTCCCAACACTTTCACCTTCTATCATTAAAGGTCTTGAATACTTTTCAAGTTATTCTCTGGACAAGCATTTTATTGTTTTATACGAAAAAATAAGATAATTAAAAAAGAAACGTAATAGGCTGACCTACTTCACAATTGCAGCTATCATTGTGTGAAGTATCAAACATATACCACTAATACTTCTGAAGTTATGCTCGAGATACTTAGTAAAAAAAGCAAGGTGATAGTAATTAAAACATTCCTCCCAGTATGCAGTTACTTAGGACCTAATTTTATCATTCACCAACAATCAATTAACATTATATCATTATGTCAATAGCATTAAAAAGTTACTTTTTGCCAGTAATTGTTTGCAGTATATTAATAGTTATTCAATATGTTCCATTGCAACCTACAGAGTAAAGTATATTCAAGATGGAGTGGTCCATGATGTGGATGGTGAAGGACTCGTTACTTATGTTTGAATTACCTGAATAACCAGAAATTTTCATCTTATGAACACAATAGAGATGTTAGATCTTAATCAAACTTGCACTTGTATCAATCCTTACGAGAACCAGTCAGATTCCATATTACAAAATCCTATGAACTGATTTTATGTCAAATTAACTCCCTCTGTTTCAAATTAAAATAGGTATGTCCCAGTAACTAATGAAGATGCTGATTTGAAAACTGTCAGGGGAGAATAATTAACTATTGCAAATAACCTCACTTTATTTTTATGTTTTATATATATTGCATGCATGACCATCTTGTTTTTCTGTGCTAGCATCTTTTATACTTTGTAATACCAGTTTGTAATTTCATCCAGTTTTGTGAGGCATAGTTTTATTTGATTTTTGAACTGGTTGTGACTTTGGGTAGATTGACGGGGGCAGTCTGTCGCGTCCATTACCTCCCTTTGTTTCAAATCAAAATACTAGGTTTATTTCAGTAAGTAATAAAGATGTTTTGAAATTTGATTTATACCCTGGGATGGACTCGGACAATCAGGGAACATAACTATGGACTAATTTTTGTCAGATTACCTCCCTTTGTTTCAAATTAAAATGGATATATCTCAGTAGCTAATGAAGATACTGATGTGGAAATTCATTAATGATGAAAGATGGGCTCAGACAATCAGGAAAGATAACTGTTGACAAATTACCTCCCTTTATTTTTATATTGCATATATTGCATGGCCCTCTTGTTTACTGACCTAGCTTCATAACTACTTTGTAATACCATTTTATGACTTTATCCAGTTCATGAAATTCATCCATTTGATTTGGTTTTTAATATAAAGATGAACAGGATTTAGATTGTATGCATTTATCCTGTCATGTATTGTCATTTTATTAAAAATATGATATAATTGGTATCATGCTCTTGGTTTAATTATTGAACTGATCAGTTTAAGTCATGTGTGGCCCCTGAAAGTTTTAATATCCCCGCCGATGAAATTGGGAGAGGGGTATTGAAATGGCATTGTTTGTCCGTCAGTCAGTCCGTCCGTCCGCAGCCATTTCTCAGTAAACTAGAAGGTAGAATTTCAGGAAACTTAAATTAAACATGAACCAACATACTGCGATGATGCCCATCAAGGTTTTTATCGGATTGGTCAATTTCCCTTAGAGTTTTTGCCCTTGATTTAATGAAAAATCCACGTCTGCAGCCATTTCTCAGTAACAAGCTGGTAGAATTTCATAAAACTAGAAATAAATATAAAACATACTTCGATGATGCCTGTCTTTTTTTTCAATTGGTCAATTTTCCATAGAGTTATTGCCATTTAATTGAATGTTTAAAAATCTACAGATTTGTACATAACAAACCAACCCATTGGTAGAATTTCATTAAACTTCTTTCATTCTTTTCCATGAACATTTAGTATAAACATCTGAAGTTTTGTACCCACACCTGGCCACCACCTTACCTTGATCACATCCCCTCCCCTTGCCCCTCCCATCCACCCTCAAATTATTTTTTTTATTATTTTATTTTCAAACGTTCCATGAATATTTATTAGCATGCAAAGTTGTACTGTTCGCCAACCTCACTCTCGGTCTTGCCCAGCACCCCGATAATGCATCAACATCCCCCACCCTTTTTTTAAACTTTTGTGATCACCCTTCGTCCGTCTCAGACCGTCCGTCCGTGTGTGCGTCCGTCAACAATTTCTTGTCTGCACGATAGTGGTTTCATTTATGATTTTATTTTAACCAAACTTGCACACAACTTATCACCATAAGATCTCGGTTCCTTTCTTGAACTGGCCAGATCCCGTTATGGGTTCTAGAGTTATGGCCCCTGAAAGGGCCAATATTAGGTATTTTGACCTTGTCTGCACAATAGCAGCTTTATTTATGATTTGATTTTAACCAAACTGGCACACAACTTGTATCACCAAAAGATCTTGGATCCTTTCTTGAACTGGCCAGATTACTTTATGGGTTCCAGAGTTATGGCCCCTGAAAGGACCAGAATTAGCTATTTTGAGCTTGTCTGCACAGTAGCAGCTTCATTTATGATTTGATTTTAACCAAACTTGCACACAACTTGTATCACTATAAGATCTTGGTTTCTTTCTTGAACAGGCGAGATTCCATTATGGGTTCAAGAGTTATGGCCCCTGAAAGGGCCAGAATTAGCTATTTTGACCTTGTCTGCACAATAGCAGCTTCATTTATGATTTGAATTTAATCAAACTTGCACAAAACTTGTGTCACCATAAGATCTTGATTCCTTAGTTGAACCGGCCAGATCCCATTATGGGTTCCAGAGTTATGGCCCCTAAAAGGGCCAAAATTAGCTATTTTGACCTTGTCTGCACAATAGCAGCTTCATTTATGATTTGAATTTAATCAAACTTGCACAAAACTTGTATCACCACAAGATCTTGGTTCCTTTCTTGAACTGGCCAGATTTCATCATGGGTTCCAGAGTTATGGCCCCTTAAAGGTCCAAAATTGTCTATTTTGGCTTTTGCAGCCATGTAGAGACTTCATTTATGGTTTTATTTGATAAAATAACTTCAACAACAAAAATTATTGGATTCCATGACAAATCAGATCCAAGCGTAGGTTCAGAGTTATTTTATATCTGATTACCTCTCCTGATTGTAATCAAAATGGATTTATATCAGTAGGTACTTATAGGACTTATTTGAAATTTCATTATTGTCATTAGTTGGACTGAGCCAATTAAGGTAGATAACTATGGATTTATTTTATGTCAAATTACCTCCCTTTATTTCAAATTAAAATGGGTATATCTCCATAACTAATGAAGATACTGATCTGAAATTTCATTTATGTCAACAGATTTATTTGGCAGATCCTTCTTTTGTTCACTTACAATACTTTTCTTTTTAATTACTTCCCTTTTACGTTGCTATAAATAGCTTATTTTTAGTAACTTTTTATATTATTAGCCATAGGGAAAAACTGAGACCACTTTTCTGTGATACAACATGAATGGTACCTGTATATTTACAAATCACTATTTTATTATTTTTTTATACATTAATAGAAAATAAGTGTTGTTTGTAAATGTATGAAGTTCATTTTATTTGTAAATTAAAAGTATTTTTTTAAATCTGAAATCATTAATCTATTCAGCACCTGAATAACTTCATATCACATTCTTGATATTTCGTTTCGCATCAAGATTGTGTAACTGACAGTTGCTGATAATTTTAAGTAATAAGCAGATTTTATTTGTCTACCAATGTGATTGCTTTAAAACTTAATTCCTGACATAAAGGTATATGTTCTTATTTCATATAAGTAACCTCCCCTGACTTTATTCAATCAAAGCCTTGAAATATCTGATGGTTGCGGGTTTTTTGGTAGATTTATTTTCTGTTTTTTCATTGTTTCAATTCAAATCAATGTGTTTTTAGCTCTACTATTCTATGAATAGTCGACTCGCCCATGCGTCCGCAATGGCGTCCGCGTCCCGATTTGGTTAAGGTTTTGTATGTAAGCTGGTATTTCAGTAACCACTTGTGGGAATGGATTGAAACTTCACACACTTATTCACTGTGATAAACTGACTTGCATTGCACAGGTTCCATAACTCTATTTTGCTTTTTTACAAAATTATGCCCCATTTTCGACTTAGAAATTTTTGGTTAAAATTTTGTAAGCTGGTAACTCAGTAACCACTTGTGGGAATGGATTGAAACTTCACACACTTATTCACTGTGATAAACTGACTTGCATTGCACAGGTTCCATAACTCTATTTTGCTTTTTTACAAAATTGTGCCCCTTTTTCGACTTAATTTTTGGTTAAGGTTTTGTTTGTAAGCTGTTATCTCAGTACTTACTAATGGGAATGGATTGAAACTTCACATACTTGTTCACTGTCATGATCTGACTTGCACTCAAAGCAAGTCCCATAACTCATTCTTTTTTTTTTCAAAATTATGCCCCTTTTTCAACTTAGCAGTTTTTTGTTAAATCTTTATATGTAATCTCAGTATCCACTAATGGAATGGATTGAAACTTCACACACTTGTTCACTGTCATGCTCTAACATGCACTGTGAAGGTCCCATAACTCTACTTTGCATTTTTACTGTAAAAGTTTCCCATTTAAGAAACTGTGTTTTGTTTTTTCATCTAGTTAGTAATTTTACGAAATGGAACTTCTGAAGTTTCTCGGGTTTTTGAACAAAAAAAAGATTTTAATCACTTCAAGCTACTTCGTAAATTTACGAAGCTGTTATTTGTACATAAATTAACAAATTATGTCAGATTTACATTTCTTCACATTTGTAAATTTTCCACAATTTTCATCTGGTTCGTAAATTTACGAAGTGGAACTTTTGAAGTTTCTCATATATTTGCAAAATAGAAATTTTAGTCACTTCAAGCTACAGCGTAAATTTACATTTCTTTGCATTTTTAAGTTTTTCACACTTTTTCATCTTGTTCGTAAATTTACGAAGTTGAACTTTTGAAGTTTTACAGATTTTTTCAAAAATAGAAATTTGAATCAGTAGAAGCTACTTCGTAAATTTACGAAGTTGTTACTTGTTCGTAAATTTATGAACTGTGTCAAATTTACGTTCCTTATATCTTTCACTTTTTTGGCTTGTTTGTAAATTTACAAAGTCCAGCTGCTTAACTTTCTCAAATGTTTGCAAATAAAAGAGAAATTTAATCAGTTTAAGCTACTTCGTAAATTTACGAACAGTGACAAATGCACATTTCTTTTTTATACAAAGCTGATTGTTTCATTTTTATTTGTTACCTTATTTCGGGCCAAGCCTTGGCAAACTGCGTAAATTTACGAACTACTTCTTTTGAACACTTTTAAAATCCAATTTATGTATTAGTTTATATGAAATTTTTACGACTTATTCCATTCGTAAATTTACGAACATGTCTTAATTAATAATATCTTAGTGCTAAAACTTAAGTATGTTTTTATTTCTTATGAAATGCCATTTAACGGTTGTTTGTAAATTTACGAACTTTATTATATTTGAAAATTTCCAAATAACATCGCTTTTGGCAAACTTCGTAAATTTACGAACTACTTCTTTTGAAGACTTTATAATTCCGATTTTTGTATTATGAAATTTTTACGACTTATTCCATTCGTAAATTAACGAACTTGTCTTAATTAATAATATCTTAGCGCTAAAACTTAAGTATGTTTTTGTTTCTTATGAAATGCCATTAAACGGTTGTTCGTAAATTTACGAACTTTATTATATTTGAAAATTTCCAAATAACATTTCTATTATGTATTATATGTATTATATATGTATGAAATAAATGTATCATGACATGTCATTTTATGTGTTGATTTTTACTTCCGTTGAAAAAATTACGAAGAAAGTATGTTGTAAATTGGGAAAAAAGCACGTAAAGTTTTAGGTGATGAGGTTAAATGTGTGAAGAAAAGCGTGTTGAGTTTTTCTTCGCTAAAAAATTTACGAAGTAAGACAAACAGAATTTGGAAAAAAAAGCGCGCTTTTTTTAAGGTTTTGGCTGAAAAAGAGGAATCTCGATATAAAATCCTCTTTTAAAATACAACAAGTTCGGCAAGTATATCAAGAATATATGATGATGTAATTAATTATTATTATAAACAAAATAACAAAACTACTGGAAGTCTTTTAAATAGATCAAAATATTATAGTTTATTTGAATTTGTTCATTTTAACTTGGAATATAAAAAGGAAATAATAGAAGATCCTAAGCATATTACATTAACAGCTAAATTAAATGTTCCACCAGCAGCTAATATTCGTGTTTACGCAATTGTATTATATGAGGAAACAGTTGAAATAAATACTATTGGAAATGAACTTGTTATTGTTTAAAAATAAATTAAATATAAATTATATATAATGACATCAAATTATATTGAATATAAAGTTAACCTAACAGATGGACAAAAAAAAGATTTAGCACAAGCTTATAATAATAAAATTCCAAATACTTTTAGATTAAAACATGAACAATTACGTGGAAACTTTCCTCTACTTTTAACAAAAACACAAATTAATCAAATTAAAAAAGCTGTTGCAAATAAGAAGGGATTAGAAATTAAAATTTCAATAAAACAAATGTCCAGTCAAGGTCAAAATGGTAGATTTTTAGGAGCTTTGGCTGGTTTGTTAGGAAAAACCATTCTTCCAATGGCAGCGAAAATAGTTCCAAAAATATTAGCCCCTTTAGGCATCGGCGCTTTGTCTGGGCTGGCCAGTACTGGTGTTAGTAAAATACTTGGAAATGGTATGATTTCAGTAGCTAATGATAAGAAAAATGTTATATCACCATATCTTACACCTAATTAAAGAAAGCAACTAGTAGGATCTGGGGTGATTAAATTAACACAAAAACAAAAACAGGACGGCGGGTTTTTAGGTATGTTGGCTGTTTGTCTAGGAATACCTTTGATTACATCTTTGTTAAGTGGTAAGGGATATGGCCAGGGTATACAGATTGATTCTCAGAGAAGACCTTACAGACGAATTCCTATAGTAAAAAAAAAAAAAATTTATAAACAAACCAATTTTTAACTTTGAAATTGAACAATGGATTAAACAATTAAAAATTAAAAACTTTAGGGGCGTATTTAGTAGAAATAATTTATTAAAATCAAAAGCAAAGGACGAGTGTGGAATAATCAATTTAGATGACTTTGCTGGACCTGGAACACATTGGGTTTGTTGCTTAAATAATATGTACTTCGATCCATTTGGACTTCCTCCACCAAAAGAAGTAATTAAATATATACCTGGGGTTAAGTATAACAGCATACAATATCAAGACAAAACAAGTACACTCTGTGGTTATTATTGTTTATTTTTCATAAAAATGTTACAAGATGGTATAAACATTTATGATTTATTGTATAAAATACTAAAAGTTAACAATCAAAGAGTAAATGATCAAACAATTATAAATTATTTTAATAAAATCAGTTAAAATGTATCAAGAACGTAATATTCTTTACTACTAACAAAAATGTACCATAAACGTTATATTCCATACTACTCCCAAAAGCGTATACGGAAGTGACGTGCGTTTACACTGTAAACGTTACTATAAATAGAAGTATAGATATATAAAAATAAACTTGAACGGAAGTGACGTGCGTTTACAGTGTAAACGTTACTATAAATAAAAGTATAGATATATAGAAATTCCACTAATGTTAAAAATAAAATTTAACGGAAGTGACGTGCGTTTACAGTGTAAACGTTACTATAAATAAAAGTATAGATATATAGAAATTCCACTAATGTTAAAAATAAAATTGAACATGGTATACGGAAGTGACGTGCGTTTACAGTGTAAACGTTACTATAAATAAATGTGAACATTGTACATGGAAATTCCATTAATGTTAAAAATAAACTTGAACGGAAGTGACGTGCGTTTACAGTGTAAACGTTACTATAAATAAATGTGAACATTGTACATGGAATCCTTACATAGATTCTTACTGTTAAAAGCTGATTTTGTTACCAATTCAACTCTGTACATATTTCTTCGATTAATTTCCTGTTTTTGATTAAAGTTCCAGTGTTTAAAGCACACTTCAATAAATTCTTATGTTTCTCAATTAATTCATGAACTAAAGCCAGGTTTCGACAGTAGGAATCTGTGTAAGGTACACCTCTGAGATGAAGATAAAGTCCCAAATTACAATCCTTTGGGCAAACTGATTTTAAATTTTTAATAATAAATCCAATCTGATGTGTACAATAAACAATATTCCGTTTGTTTCTGTATATCTGCTTGTCTAAATTTCTAATGCTTTCAACACATTTGTCCTCGCTTGAAATATCCACATTAAAATTTTCTAAAACCTCCTCTTGTCCGAATGATTTCGTAATTTCTTCTTTAAGCTTTTCTTTTAACGTACTCCTTGTTTGTCGCTTTGTTGGCTTACATGTATCAACCAATTTCTTGTAATATTTTGAACTGAATGTTGTAGCCCATTCTTGGCATACAAAATCGTCTTTGTAATTATCTTTTAAATGGGTTGTTAATTCCGTCAAATCTTTTAACAGGTCTGCTGTTGTATTTTTATCCCTAAAAAGAAACGCAATCTAAAGAATTACATAAGTATAAGCAGGTAAAAATAAATTTATCTCTAAGAAACACAAAATAATATTTCTGAAGTTAGTGAATGAGATCCGTCAAAGATCTGCTAAAGCTTGAACATAGTGGCGTAAATGTGTTTTAAAAAGTAACTTACATTGTAATCGTTTTCCTTGTTTCTGTTCTATCGTTGTATGTATTATAAGTCAGCAGTATAAAGTTATTTGCTTCTATGCGGCTTTTTATACTAGCAAAGAATGTTCTGGTGTTAATCAGTTAGGTTTGTGTTGCAAAATACGACCATTTTTCAGAAAATATCACGTAAATCCCATATAACATTTTCAGAAAATACGTCAGTTATTTATAACCAGATTTTCCGAAAATACGATAAAACGAAAGTAAAGTAAATATGTCAGTTATTTATAACCAGGTTTTCCGAAAATACAAGAAAACGAAAGTAAAGTAAATATGTCAGTTATTTATTACCGGGTTTTCCGAAAATACGGGAAAACGAAAGTAAAGTTAAAACCTGTGGGTTTTTAATTGTCCAGCATTGGTCAATCAGGACCAAAGACTAAAGGTTAAATTAGGTCAGATTGGCCTAGAAACGCTATTGACTTTTGGACGAATATGCTTTTTTCCTTGTGACATAACTTTTGCGTCTTGCACATCAGTACAAATATGGGCAGTGCTGTTTTTATTCCAAAATTGATAGGGAATCGATCCTGCACAAAACGACGAAAATCGGGATCGATCCCTCTACCGTAACATTCGATATACCGGATGAAATATTTACGATCGAAAAATGTGTCCTTCCAATTCTCATTAAACAATTAAGCATTTTCATCATTTTCTTTCAATGGTTGAAAGTGCGGATGGAAATATGTAGCTCTCGGGTAACTGTTTTGCAGTAATGAGGCCCGGTTGTAGATACGAATGAAAATATATGGCTCTCGGGTAACTGTTTAGGCGGTATCGAGGCTCTGAGAGCCATATATTTCAATCCACACCAACTTATGGTGGATTCTTCTTCCTGCATACCGTATTCTTCCATTAAATGTAACAAATGATTTCCTTTTAAGTACTATTTCATCATAGTAGCATATGAATTTACGCATTCATTCAAAAATAACAGTATGTGAGCCATCTTAAACCCTGAGGGTAAGTTCACACCGGAGCTCTAGTGAAGGGTAGGCTGTTGTGTAAATGGTACTTACTCCCACCAGTAAAGTAACCGACCAATCAAAAATATGGTCGTGGAAATATGTAAAAGTTTTTTCCCTGCACATTGAGCGTTGTGATAAAAGCAAGGAACCAGTAAACCATACCTCGCCATGGAGTTTGCGGAGTTCAGCTCTTCAACAGGGAAGGTACGATGGTGTACCAACTTATACCGTTCACGTGGGTTATCGAGTATAGAGTCGGTCTCTACTCTACCCTAGAGCTTCGATGTGAACTTACCCCGAGGTGTATGATGAGTTTTCCAGCACCAGCAAACCTGTCTGGTATGCAAGAAAGGTTTTTCCAGCACCGACAAAAGCACGGGAAAATCCTGTCCAGCATGCAAGAAAAGGCGTTGCGTTGCGTATAAAGTGTGTGACTTCTCTAATTTTAGAAATAAATGTTCAAGTACTGAGCTGTTACAATGTCACTTTAATGTAACCCTAAATAACTACTTTTTATTCTTAACTCGGTTTTCCCTCTACTATGGAAACACGTATGCAAATGTGAATAATCATTGTCTGAAAATGTGAACGTTACTTTTTTATATTACAAAAAGAGCCATGAAAGGCAAGTGAATTACAAAAAAAAAAAAAAAAAAGCTCAAAACAATACATTGTACGATAAAGATGAATGTAGAAACTGTTCCGTCGTTCGTTTAAAAAAAGAAAAAAGTTTGAAAATGTCCTAATTATCCTGGTAGTCTTCAATACCTAAACACATCATAGTTTAAAAGTTCTTTTGTTTTCATATCGACATCGTTTCAAATTATATAGGTAAAACTGTATTTTTATTTGTTTGTCGGTACTTGAGTGCGCGTTGTATGCGTCGTTTGATTCATTTTTTTTTCAACACCGGCAATGATTATAATTTCTTAATTAACTAATTACAACACACACATGTATATATATTTACATACTTTATTTGAAGTCTAGTGTATTTTTTCACGTCGGTACCATATGAGGAATGTCTCGAACGGTCGCACACTTATTTCTACAGTTCAAATTATTTAAATATTGCTTCAGTCTACTTCGAGATATTATGTATAAATATATTATATTAAATATCAATAAAATGTTGTTTTGTTTTTAAAGTCAGATCGACATAATTCATGCGGCGACTCTCTAGAACCGTTGACCTTCCGTTTGCCAGCAGGATGGCTTCCTCACATATAATAATTCAATACCCTAACGAACCAGCAACGGTGAAGGAGAAGTGATTCGAAGTCAGTGACCTTAATCACTCTGCCAATGAGACCCCTAAACAGAATTTAATAGGGTCTAACTGTAAACATATCCTAGATTCATATTAATGTAAACATTACTCAAGCTGAAGGCACCTTAACAACAAAATCTTGCAAAGTATTACTTTATTTCAGGATCACAATTATTTTTTTTATATCTCTAAAAGATTCATCACGATTTTATGAACGATATAGGTTTCAAGTTTGTTAAACTGCCCAGACATTTCAAAGGCAGTGCACGACACTTTTGGAAGTTCCTCACACAGGGCGTGAAAAGGACTTTTCCAGTAAAATATTAATGCCTCCAGTTTGATTCAATAGAACTTTGTTCGACTTTTAATTAGGAAATATCTTTGTTTTTAAATGATTTGCTAGGCTGGACAAGTATTATCAACATAATATTTAGTAATTTGTTCAATGTATTTCGATTAACTGAATATTTCTTCTCGTAAAACATGTGTTGTAGTCATTTTATCACGTTTCTTCGGTCAGTCGTATAGCACCCAAACCAACGATATGTATTTATTATTTCGGCGGGAACTTTTGTTACGTTAATGTCTTTAAAGTGACGTCAACTCGAAAATGACGTCATAATATGGCAGTAAGATTGTTATGTTTTCATTTCCATAGAAACAATAGTATGTATATCTGCTTGGAAAATAACAACACTGACATCAAATAAATGGCGTAAATGTTCAGTTCAGATTGGCCCAAATCGGCCCTTGGCACTCAACGTAATAAACAACATCGGCCCAAAATCTGCCCCTGGCACAGAAGTGGTTAAACGACATCTCCTCCAAAACCACTGAATGGATTTTGATGAAAATTGGCCTGGATGTTCTTAGAGTGGTCCTCTTCCAAAGTTGTTCAAACGGTTCCGCTTGGTTGCACATAGGGGCCGCCAGAGCTTAAAACAGAAAAATCTTCAAACGACATCTCCTAAACCAATGGTCCTATTTTGAAATAAATACACAAATGGTCCTTCGGTCACCCTCTACCAAGATTGTTCAAATTATAGATTAATAAAAAAAACATGACCGCCAGGCTGCGTGGTTCACTTTTCCCTATATGTATATAGTGGAAATTAAAAACATCTTCTTGTGTGAAACTGCCGCCCTAATTTTAAAATAATTTAATACAACTGGTCCTTGTGTGCCCCTCTACCAAGATTGTTCAAAATATTTTGATTCGTCAAAAAAAATGGCCGTTGTTCAAATTATTTTGATTCGTCAAAAAGTACGGCCACCAGAGGGCGTAAAACAAATGGTCCTTGTGTAACCCTCTACCAATAGTGTTCCAATTAATCTGATTCGTTAAAAGACATGGCCACCAGAGGGCGTGGTCACTTTTCATCAACAATTTCTTGAAACAACATCTCAAAAACCACTGAATGGATTTTGATGAAACTTTACACAAACAATCTCTGGGTACCCCTCTTTCAAAATGTACAAAGGATCTGGTTCATTTTTGGTTAAAAATAGGTTTTCAGCTATCACACTTCATCATTTTTTCTAGAGCTTTGATATTTGTCATGTTATATAAGAGTTTAACTCTCTACCATAATTGACCAAATTATTGCCCTAAGGTCAAAAATGGCCACACCCCTGTATGTTACATGTATACTTACTATAGGCTTTTATATAAGAAACTTTGAAATTCTTCTTCTCTGAATCAATAATAGCCCAGATAGCAGACAAGCGTTGGCCCAACGTTGGGTCAACTGCAGACTCTTCGTTGGCCCAACGAAGATTTCGGACGTTGGCCAAACGCCATTTTGCTAATTGGCGCAACGTTGGCTCAACGGTTGGTTAACCGATGGCCCAACGACTGGTATCCTACACTTATCGTTGGTCCTCCATTGGGTCAACTACTGGTATCCTACACTTATCGTTGGCCCTCCATCGGGCCAACAATATATTCTTCGTTTATCATGGTTGGCCCTACGTTGGGTCAACTCTATTTTCTTTGTTGGCCGAAAGAAGGATGCCAACGCTATCCCAGCGATTACGAATTTGAAAAAATAGACTAAAACTAAAATTATTTAGTATAAATTTTATTTTCAAATAATTGTGATTTTGTTTAACATTTAACAAGAAGAAATCTAACATTTATTCAAAGTTTGTTTGCAAGTTCCCTGAAAAAAAATATAACCGAATATTTCATCACTACAACATGTCAAATATTTATTCCAGCCATTTATAAATCTATTTTTCTTTTTTCGGTCACTGATTAAATCCTATTAAAATGAATAACTCTCTGTTTTTAAACTCACTATATATCCAAGTTCTGGCTGATTGTTTTCTTTTCTCACTGAAGTTGCAGCTTCCTATCTTTTCTTTTTTCCTGTGCCCCACAGTGCTAGACGCTCAATTATTACTCCCTTGAACAGCATCCTGTAAAAAACGAAAATCATAATGTTGATTAAACCAGCTACATCATACTGATAACAATAACTATACAGATGCACATAAACCTCTGGACATAAACTGTATGAAATTTATTTTTGTCTGTATTTAACCGACAAAAATTTGTTAAAATTAACGAGAATATCAGTTATTCTATTTACAGAATTAAGTACTCAACACTAGTGCCATCCGCCAGTTTTAGATAAAAGTATTCAACATATGTTCAAGTCACATAGATACTACATGCATACAGGCTATAAAAAGAAATTCTCTATAAGATTCAACAACTTTATCAAAAAATATTCAAAAACTTCTACTCACTTGTACTTACAGTTTATAGCTAGTAGACCGGGTTTTTGTTAACATGTATAATAGTTTCCTTTATTTCACATGCCTATGCAGCAAGAAATCTCCCCTAGAGAGTAAAGTTAACCTCATTTTCTGGGATTTCTTACATAACTCGGGTTAACAAGAGTTCATGTTCTGGAATATTCAACAGATTTATTGTAAACATTTTATGATTGTATAAAATTAGATATTTATTATAAGAGCTTTTTTCTTCAATATATTTTTTTTCACAAATTAGATTCTTCGGGTAGTAGATTTGAAATAATTCAAAATATCATTACGGCTGCAGATAAGTATTAAGTTTAATCAGTCTAAACTATCAGATTACAAATTAGTGCAGAAAAGTATTTAATTATTAATTAAATACTGCATATTACACCTACACAACGTGTTTACCTGTAGGGGCTTGTGATAAAACAGTGACCTGTAAAATATATGATTATTATATTATTACTTCTAATGTGCCAACGTTGGACCAACGATGTTTTCTCTTTGTAAGTCATTCCCTGAAAATCAGTACTGGGCCAATGCAGAGATATCTCTGACTGAAATTTAAAGTTGGTTCAACAGTGGCCCAACAACGATTATCGTTTGACGGTTTTCCGTCGTTGGCCCGATGACTTCATGTTTACAGGGAGCTAGAGCCGTGATTTTTGGTGTATGATAACATAGTTGTACTGTCTAATTATTGTCCTCGATTAAAGAATATGTGTGACGGCTAACATAGAAGAAACCTATCAGTACTTGTACCATTACGTTATACAAACATACTTAAAGCTTTATGTATACACAGATGAGCACTTGTTTCTTTCTCAGGGTCAATTACCTTTCTCACTGGGTCAAGTCTCTAAACTCTGACATGTATTTTGGGCAAATTATGCCCTCTTATGGAATTTGAAAATCCTTGTTAAAGTTTGCGTGCAAGTCACTATTTCAAAAACTAATGCAGATGTTGAATTGAAACTTCATGTATTTGGGGTTATAAAACTAGGTGATAGTATCATGTCACATAACTCTGACTTGTATTTTGGCAAAATTCTGTCCCCTTTTGGACTTAGAAAATCCTGGGTAAAGTTTTGCATGCAAGTACATATAGCTATTGTTTAAATGCTTACAGCTTTAAAAATTTCTAGGTCAATACCCAACCTAGTAGGATCAAGTCCAGTAACTTTGACATGTATTTTAGCCAAATTATTCCCCCTTTTGAACTAAGAAAGTATTGGTGATTTCTTTGCATGCAAGTTACTATGTCAAACACTAATGCAAATATTGAATGGAAACTTCAGTGTTTCTATGGGTTTATAAAACTTGATCATAGCATAAAGTCCCATAAGTCTGACATATTTCTTTTGCAAAATAATGTGCTCTTTTGAACTTAAGGACGCTCGCTACAGTTTCGTTATTTTTTTCTCAATAATAGATTTTGATGGAATGTTTTGTATTAAAAGATCATGTTATGATGTATTGAAAAATGAAATAAAAATACTAGGTCACCAGCTTTGTTTCAATTTAATTTGCCCCTAGATATGGTGCTATTTTAAACATTTTTCAAAATTTCTGTAATCCTAAAATATATTTCAGTAAAGTACAATAATCAGCATAAATTTGATTATCTAAGCATTTCTATAACGGAAAACAATATATCTATTTGAAACATGCTCAGAGAAATCAAAAGAACATGAATTTGTAAAGAAAGGAATACTTGTTCAGCAGACCCAATGGCTATTTTTGCATATTTTTGTCAGTTTTAAGTTGGTACTTCTGCTATTTTATCGAGTTTCACGTAATAGAATTTAATCAAACTCTGCATATACCTTTGGTTAGGTCTACCTAATCTAAAACTAAAAGAAAATTGATAGGTCACCATATTAGATTTAGCTTAGATCAAATTAAAACTAGGTGGGGTGTGGCGGGCATTTATACAACGCAGGTTAGCACGAAATACTCCTTCAGTGTTTGAGCAAATGACTTAGAAATGTATATAAAAATGACCAAACGGCAGATTTCTTAATAAACGGATTTTAAGGTGTTTCTGAAGCATTTTGATGGCATAGAACGATGAAAGTTTCCGCCTTTTTTTTAACAAACCCTATAGTTGACGAATGTATGGTACGGGTACGGTGCGGGATTAGAAAAGCTGTGACTCAATGCAGAGTTGGAGCGTTGGTATAAATAACAGACTCCAGTATATGTCGGATTGAAGCAATTTGAACTAAAAGTACTTTAAATGTATATATTTTGTAACCATGGTGATACTTACCCTAACCTTTAGTCAGTATATTATACATTTTGTACATTAAATGCATGCGAACGTGCAATAATTTGCGAATTTTTGCCGTACGCGACATTAGATAATCACTTCCGGGCATGCGCAGAAGACCGCACCAACACTGCAGTGAGCTACATCGAAACCAAATTGGCACGGTGTTGGGGTAAATATTGACCCGTCCGGAAAAACTGTAGCGAGTGCCTTTAAAAACTTCTGGTTAAAGTTTTGCATGCAAGTTACTATCTCCAAAATGCAGATACTGGACTGAAACTATGGATGTTCTAACATTTAGAGTAATATTCCTGTTTCTAGGACAACAGTTTGAATAGTCCAGCAAAAATATATCCAATGGCTGTCTTACGGACAGCTCTTGTTACTTTAACATCTTCATCTCTGAAACGACTTGTCAAATTTAAACCTAAAAGTGGTCTGTAGGATCCTGGCATGGACGTCTTTCAAATTTGTTTTAATGGTTCCCCTTGGCTCCTGTAGGGACCGCAAGAGCTTAGAATAGAAAATAGTTTAAACAACTTCTCATAAATCAATTAATGGATCGACATCAAACATTGTCTGTATAATAATTATAAGGTCCTTTCCCAAATTTGTTCAAACAGGGCCATGCAGTTCGCCCAATTTAATCAACTTAAACCGCTTGATAGATCTTCATCAAACTTGGTTGTAGTATGACTATAAAGTCCTCTCTCACGTTTGTTCAAGAGTTGGTGTCGGTCCCTTTTAAACAACTTCTTTTCATGAACTGCTTGATTGATCTTCATGAAAAGAAGTTGTTTAAAAGGGACCATCAGTAGATTTAAAAATCATTGTAAATAGAGCACAGTACATCTCAAATACTCTGAACAATGAAGTTAGTGCAATTAAAGGCAAAAAACGCAATGAAGAGAGAAAGAGTAAACATTCAAATAATGGAAAATCATCACCAACATATGCAGCTTCTACTATCTGTTACGAAATACCCAATGACATTGAAGTAAATGATTCTATGCTCAATGAATCGCTCAACTCAACGATATCCTTATCACATCTAGATGATACATTCACCCCACAGCAAACCCAAGACGATAGCATCACAGAAGTTAAAAAAGAAGCAAAACAATCTACCAGAAGGAAAAATCTACTGTTACAAAAACAAGCAATAAAACAAAAAGATTGTAGAAAAACAAGGAAACTGGTCATACAAGAAAATATTCGGATAAAAATACAAATCACTGTACAGAAAATTGCACCACACCTAAGTCGCCGATGACTCGGTGCAGTTTGTGTTTTCGCTGGTTCCACGACTTGTGTTTGTGGTGTGCACGTCTGCGTGCTGTGGGTTTTGTTTTGGGGAGGCTGCGTTTTTGGTACATGACATTCCCTGTTTGATATTTGTCTTTGTTTTTTTTATGTGCACAACTGTGTTGTTTGTGCCGTGTGGCGGCCGTAAAAAGTCTCCCCGTACATTCAATCAATGTTCCTTCAGGGATTGTTATTCGTTCTAAACTCTCGGCCTCTGATGAGGAGTATTTTATACCGAGTTGAAGGTTCTGTGTTCTGTGTTCACTGACATTCGAGTCCATGCTAGTTATCCCGTCCTATTGTACTCTGGGACCTCCAGCGCATTTTTACAAGGTTATGTTTAACTGTCGCTTAACATTTTCACTTAACGAATTGAAACTGGTGACTGTTCTACCCGAACGCCACTTTTCACAGAATGGTATTACATAATTACATTTCATAAGTACATATAATAGAGTTCCGAAATTAATTCTTTCACCTCTTCGGTTACACTCTGCATCTTCTGTTCATCTGCCTAAAAATAACAGTACTTTGTTTTAAGACATACACCATCTATCAGCCTTTCTCCATTAAAGCTACATTCTGCACATTCATTTTATAGTCCATGTACTAATTTAAATTCTCCAGCTGTTTTTTTTTTTGTAATAATCTACGTATTTGCCTATCACCTTTAACTTCTACTGTACTGAAGAAATATGAAATAAAACATACAAATTTTCTGCAGAGATGTAGAGAGTACCGTTCTATTAACAAGTGCAATTCTAAGAGGTGTGGTTGTTGCAATCATTTATCGCACAGGTCTACAATTACAGGGTGGCCAACCCACGTAACTTTTAGATATCGAACACGCGAGAAAACCTCTTGATTCAGGTTAAGTTTTTGCCAATATTTTCCTTATTATTTGACGGATTTTTATAAGAAAAAGAGCGTCGAAGACAGCGAAATGAGTGTTTTCTTCCACACTAGGTGTCTGCCGTCAGTTCTCTGTACTTTCCTCAAACACTTCGTCCGACTGCTTTTTCTTGGAAAAACTGTGTAGATAACGTACACACTTTCTTCCAGAACGATCAGTTTTTTCAAGATCAACGAAAGTTAGTAAGTCTATAGCAGGAATATTATAGCGCATGTTTTAATATAATCGAATATATCAAAACCTACACGATTGGATGGAACACTATCTGTTAAATGAGAAATCTTACAAATGGGATATTGTACACACATATATAATGTATGATATCATTCACACTGATTTCATGAATTAACCAGGATAATGTTAGAAAACTAAAAATTAGATTGAGTTTTAGGTTTAAGTAAAGAACATTTAAATCATTGTCTCGGTGATTTCTTTTTTACGTAATAATGCCTCATATATCTTTTCTTTTCATAAAAAAGTATACCAAAGTAATGAAATTGAAGATGCAATTGTTGTGTACTTCGGACTGTTCGTTGTCATATTTGTATGAAATATCAAACTTCTTATTCAAAATTTAGGGTTTAGGCTACTTGTGTGGCCAACATATTCATTCTACGTACTCCAAGTAGTGGACATCAATATTGAAATATAGCCGTGTTTTTGTAATGTTGGCAGTTCTATTTTCACTTTCATTTTGCAGTTTGTTTGTAAAACGTGTTCAACACCCTTACTTCTAAATAAATATATTTACATATACAGTAATCATAATCATAATGACAGTATATGTGTGAGAAATATATATATGCCGTTCGAAACTGACCAGGTATATGGAGGACATGTTATGAAGGGCAAGTATATATACTCTTCCAAACAAGATGAACATTTTAAACGGTATTTCCTATTTCTTCTGATCAATTCAACATGATTGTTTGTGTATAGTGATTAAATGGTCTTTAAGGTATAAATTTCCAAAATTCACACAAGGGGGATATCTAAACACTTTTTCTGCACTTTCGAAAACTAACTTGAAGAGACATGAATGCTATCTTCACACAGAGGTTGAATCACATGTATAGATTGTGGAAAAGCTTTTGCGACAAGATGTGACTTGCAAAGGCATAGAAGAAGAAAGGCAAGAAAGTTAGCTGTGAAGTGTGACACGTGTTGTTTTACCGAGGAGGGTGCAATTAAATTTAAGGTTTAGCAGTATATCAGAAAACAACAGAAATTTTTAGTAAATGAACAACATCTTGACAAACAATACATGTTTTAATGTTCTGTTCCATGAGTTGGATACTTTAAATATTCTAAAGGAGTTGCCCCCCTTAAAAAAGATTACCATTTGTAAAGGAATAAATGTAAACAATTGTCAAAAACGATGTTTTATCTAGTTATGTTAAGTTTAAACACTGGTACATTGTTGCAAATGCATCAAAACGAAGACATGTAACAGCTTTTTAAAAATGGCGAGTTTTTAAAGGCGCTAAACAGTCCAGAAGAGTGGCCCGTTTATGAAGTCCCTATATGGAATTCAATTCATACATGAGTAAATTGACATTGGTTTTGAAGAATGATACACATGTTTTATATGCTGTGTATTTTTTATGTAAAACAATGCTGTCTTTCTATGATTTGGTGATGTTCGAACATTTTTTCTCCGAAACATGGACCTAACTCTTAAAGATCATATGTCAAAGCACAACATGACTTACAAGTACCGTGAGCCGCTGTCTCAGCCGACACATGAAGAAAAAACACAAGTGAAGTTTTAACATTTATATTTGAATACTTTAATTCAAGCTTCCTTGATTCGGTTAGAAGGCAGATAAGGTTTCAGTCAAAGTAGAAAGATAGCATGGTAAAACTGTTGTAAATTAACCAAGTTGGCGGCCATAAGAAAAGAAATGTATTGATGCGTAAAAACAGTTTGGTATTAGGCTCCGATTCATTTAAAATAAACCACAATAACACTACGGTAATCCGGTAATCAGTTAATGAGGCCCATTTGTTTTACCTATTTTGGAATAAAGATTAAATGATTTAGACTGTTGCGTCTCTGATTATGAGTTAAATTCAACAACTGTTCTTGCAAATTTTATTAAGATATGCCTGAAAACATGATTGTGTTACGGAATGGCATAATCAAATTAATGGAACATAAGCGAATGGTAAGATGGCTATTCTTTGATTACTAAGACTGAAGAGTAATGATAATTACCAGTGTTACGAGATTCATTTGTTCAGTGCTTTTAGTTGATAGTTTTCTAAAATATCTTTACGCAAAGAGAATTTAAATCTGCTTATATCTGCTCAAAGGTCAAAGTCAGACTTGAAGGTCAAATTCAACACTGATCTTTTCCTATCCAGTCTTTAAAATATTTCAACAGAAGGGCATGTGTCATATGGACCCAATTAAAATAGTGTTGGTGTATTTTTTTCAGAAGTACTTCCATTAAATATGTTGCTTTTCTAATTTTCGTTTGTCATATTTTCATGGAATATGATTAAAGTTGAAATTAAAAGCTTCTTTATATTTGAAGATTGTATAAGCAATAAACAACTGTATCTGTAAACTGTGTCTGCTATAACATATTGTGTATATAGAATAATATTAAATGTACTAGTATATCATTGACAGATAATTAGTTGAGATAATTAGTTACCTTCCAGTTGGGGACTTTGTATTGCTGGGCAATACGTCCTTCACTTCTTTGAATTATCTTCTTTTTTGTGAATTATCTCCAATTTTTTACTTACTTACATTTAAGACAATATCTTTGACTACACTGAAGGTAGTTTAACTGTATTGAGGCAAGTTTTAAACGATCAAACTTTTGTCCAAAATTGGTATGAATCATATTTTGGGATACCTTTAGTTTGATCTCTTCCAACTGAACTGCGATGTTTACTTAATTGTACTGAGATTTATTTCTGTGATTGAATTTTGTCACTTTAATAATACCAATAAACATTAATGAAATAAACAAATCAAAATTTTTAATACACTGTCTTGTCTTTTTAATGGGAATCAGTGCATAAATATATTATGTATATTGTCTGATATGTAGGTTTTGTATTGTAAATTTGTAATATATAAACTGTTCATATTATATCTACCAAATATACATTTTCACACTCCTGTACCAACCTGAGCTCACACTATTATATCATGCACTTGGTTCTTCCCATGTCAACGTCACAATCTGATTTCGTTAGTCCTTGCTTCGTCTTTTTGCCGTCGAATGTTAAACAGCAAGATTTTCCTTCCACTGCTTCAGACAGACTTAATTGCGTCGAGAAGTATACTTAGTTTTCCTGAAATATCGTCGTCTTCAAGCATACCATAAGGATTAAATTTTCGGACAATGTCTAAACTATGTACAGTGAAATTAATATCTGCCTGGCTAGGAGCTTTCCCACTTACTATTAGTTCAGAGTTTTTGTACCCAGACATAAAATGAATGATTCTGCCTCCAAATGTTCTATACCCTAATTTCAAGAACTTCTTGGTATCCTCCGGGAAGCGCATACTACTGGTACTTTCACAGCAATGAAATGTAACTACTTCTGTCCAGAGCAAAAACGCTATATTTAATAATAGAAATCTTTTGAAAGCAACTTGCCGAAAGAATTCTAAAAGCATCTCGTCTAATCCTTCCTCAGCAAGATTGTCCAACGCTTTTGGAAGAAGCTGACTCATTTCTTTGTGTATTTCTGACTGCTCATCTTCTGTATTGTATTATCATGTTCAGACAGTGTTTCAAGGTCTTGGTCAAGTGTCTCTTTCTTAGACGGTTTAAATTCAGATGAGGCTTCTTTCGTGTCATCGTGCTGGAAGAAGAAAATTATCAAAGATTTAGCTAACAAAAGATAGGAAATTAGACCTTCAACAAAATTCTAGCATTTTCTTAAGTTTTTTTTATTAAATCAATATTCAGCTTTACCACGGAATAGAAAATGACACCTAAACAAAGTAAGGTTAATGTTTTTAACATTGTTTTATGTAATTGTATTTAAGTAGGTTTACATGTTGTTAAATACAGATGATCACATGATAACGCACAGACGTTATTATAGATACTGTAGAGTGTGAATGATATCATACATAATGCATGTGTGTACGATATCTAATTCGAACGATTTCTCATGAAACAACTAGTGTTTCATCCAATCTTGTAGGTTTTGATATATACAGTTAAATTAAATCGTGCGCTATAATACAGTTTGTTCGTAGGTATTTCAGTGACTTTTTAAGATAAAGACTTTTCATTTAAAAAATGATGCAGATGTGTTCATTAATATATATCTTTCATAATAATACAGTATTTTACCATGTAAGTTGTTTTACAAAAAAAAAAACTACAGCACTTTCAACTCTCGCCTCCAATATTTTGTAGGCCCACATTTTCATAAAAAAATGGTGTAACTAATTAATTTCAGCAACAAATATTTTTATTCTTGTATTTTTCCTCTATTTATTTGTTTAGGTATTGAGCATGTCATGGTTTATCATTCCCAAAGAGTTAGCAGTTTCTCAGAAATTTTCATATAGACGAAGGAATTATTGGAAGTGGCCACATTTTTCTAATTTTTGGATAAAAAGAATTTCTGAAAAGTTGTATCACCTAATTCAGAATATAGTTAAGATTAATAAGCAAAGTGTTTTAGATGAATTTATTGGTTCCTGACTAAGCTAAAAACACTTTCCACTTTAAAAAGCTTTGTTGACAATAGGGGTCAAGGTCATTGAAATACCTAACATTGTTCGCCAGTTCCGACGGAAATTTTATATCAATGCGCGTAAATTAAAGAGAGCGATTTGCAAATCAATATTTATTTGTCAAATATATCGGTATTTACAAAAAAAAAAAAAACAGATGAAGTTACTTGCAGCCATTTTATCCGGTTCCGCAAACTCCAACGCAGTGATCTCCCTTGCCGCTTCGCTCATCAGTGAGCGAAGCGGCAAGGGAGATCACTGCGTTGGAGTTTGTCGGTTCCGTTGCATGTTCACCGGTTCCGTCGTATTTTTATACTTCCATGTAAATTAAGGTGTCGGGCCGGTACAATTTCTCCTTTGCTGTATAGTAAAACAAGCACTTTTGGACAGGATATTAAAATTTCACAACAAATTGGCAGCATTGACAGCTCTGTATTTCTGAAGATTAATACTATCCCAGTCAAATATATCACAGAAAAAACACCACCATCAACGATGAACTTTTTGCTACACATAAAAAGTATCTAGTCCATGTTTTAAATTTCCCACTGACATCTGTCATGGCCACCAGTCTGGTGTAGTTTTTTATCCTTCCGCACAGAAATGTAATCCTGAAAAAACACATAAAACAACTGTTAAAGACATCAGAAATGACAAAAAAATGTCCATAGTATAAATAAATACATTTAGAATATAACATGTCAAAGTAAGGATAGCGTTAAATTGGGACTTCAAAATTTCAAAGAACTACTTTCTAGGATACAACGACCGGAAGTACTTCTATACCGGGGTGACCCCTTTAACCCTTATCAAATTTTTTAATTTAGCCAAATTTTCCCACAAAATCTTGTAACTTAGGGTTTTGCGAGAAAAGTTACACAAAAACATTGCCCATCGAAAAGGGAAAAATTTTGTACCGCAGAAAACAATTCAAACATTAGACCTACTTTGCGGAGAAATTGGCTCGAAACCGGAATTTTGAAGAAAAAAGGCACATTACAAAATTTCCCTTCCTTCTGAAATTTCAACCAGATTTCATGAATCAACTGTGATATCATTATTAATGCTTATAGTGTGTTTTAGTAACTTTAAGCTTATTTATTTTGAAAAATTGATGTATCAAAATGAGTATTTACTTTAAAATATGCAATTTTTAGTAAAAAAATGCATACTTTACCCACAACAATTGCAGAAAAATGAAACTTTTAATGATTGAAGACCAGAACCCACAAGCAAAGACCAATATGTGATTATATTTATGACAATTACTGGAAGAAAAAACAGATCAATACATCACAGCCTATCTTAAAAAATTAATTCTTCGACTAACCCGGGCAATCCCTGAAAAAACAAATGCAAAGCCGATCCGCCCCATCTCGGAAGCAGGCAAGTGTGGAAGGTGAAGAACTCCAACGGGAAAGCCAGACACAGCTCAGGGTCCCCCTGAAACTGTCAAGCAGTTACTGAAAAGGGCTACAGTTCTGACTAAAGACAATAGGACCAGAGGGGAAAAGCACCGGTAGAACATGTAATCGCTTACCGAAAACTAGCCGTCATTCTGCGGTGTTACACTGGGAATCACAGCTTCAGCCCGCTCGACTTAACAGGTTGGTCTTGGGTTTTTGGGTACTGCTGACTGGTTGTACGAATCTAAATTCCTAATGACGTATGGAATTCATCGCCTGCAAATGACAAAAGAAAGATCTTGAACCGGTGTCGGCCTTTCTTGAGAAACAACTGAGTGTGTGTGTATATTCTAAGTGTGATCAGGAAAAACCCCATAGAAAAAAGTGACATAATATTCACGATTGGTACCCTCTATCATTCTTTTTCATTCTGATATCAACTGGGTTTAGGAACTTTACAGGAAATATTCATTAAAAAAACTGCAAACGAATAATTTCTACATATATGTTAGCTGAAATAGTGAAAAGAAAAATTAAAATAAGTATTACCAGACAACCTCTTTCAGCACAGACAACAAAGTATCTGAAATGCACATTAAAAGAAATTTAAACACATAAATGCTATGAAAAAAAAAACATACAGAAAATCATGAATAAAAGTCCAACAGGGAAAAGTCCTATCTAAAGAATGAAGTAGAATGAATCGAGCAAAACTGAAATACAAATACCGTCAAGTTGTGTTTCCAGTCGGTACCAGGACCAAATACATAATAAGGAAACTGCACGGGACAGACCCGAAATCGCCCGGTTAAAAAGTTTCTTAGTAAAAACCCGAAACCCGCGTTGTAAAACCCGAAAAGCAAATCAGAAAAGAAGCATCCCCTTCAAGGCAGAATGACTGACGACGGCCGATGCGGGCTGAAGCTGAAAGCTCGGATATGTTCTAACTGAAAAAAAAAAATGAATAAAAAAAATAATACGCAAACAAAAACAACAACAACAACTATTTTATCACACTGAAGCAAACCTCCATGTAATTCCCTGTGTAATACAACCCAAAGTCCGTCAGTGAAAGAAAACTTGTTATACATTAATAATGCCGACAAATGCACTCGGCACCCGGTAAAAAAATGTCCTTCAATGCCAAAATGCCGGTAGCACATTGAATTTGATTGAAATGAGAAAAATAATTATTTCGTGTAATATTAGTTACGCGTCTCAGGGAACACACATTCACGCAATTTCTTTATATCATATATGAGACGCCTGCTGACGGCTTTAAAATCAGTGTAATAACACCGTGACCGGTTCGAGATCTATGCCCGAAAAAGCAATCAGGGCTCTCCGACTCTTGTTACGAAACCCGGGTACAGCCTCATTTATAAAACCCAATCGGTCCAAAATGTACAGCTTCAATACATACGGGCACTGTTTATCCATGGTCTATTGCGGCACTATGTAACATATTCACATATATATACTTATAAATTCTTCGGAAAAGAGACGCTATGCGAAATAGAATTTTTTTTTTTTAATTAAGAAATTTAAAATATATTTTTTTCTACAAATTTAAAATGAAAAACTATGTGTCTTCTTTTTATATAGCCTTTTAAAGCTTCCTGCTTGTTCAGTGTCTTTGCACTATAGGAGAAGACTGACAAATCAAGAGGAGACAGCTATTATCAAAATTTTAAAGAAAAAAATTTAACTACTGAATTTTTAAATTTGATAAGATTAAAATTTCATAAACCTAGGGAAATTTTCCCTTTAGCCCCTGATTTGTATGTTATCAGCTACTATTTTGTGAAGTTCATGACTGTAACCCCTATGGTTGCTGAGATATTTCCCCTTTCTGAATTTGCCATTAAATCTTAAACAAATTTTTTTTAATTTAGCCAAATTTTCCCACAAAATCTTGTAACTTTGGGTTTGCGAGAAAGTTACACAAAACATTGTCATCGCACAAAGAAATTTTGTACCCAAAACAAAATTTAAACATTAACCTATTTTGGAGAAAATTGGCTCGAAAACCGGAATTTTGAAAAAAAACACATACAAAATTTTCCTTCCTTCGAAAAAATTTCAACCAATTTCAAAATCAACTGTGTATCACTAGTTAATACTTATAGTGTGTTTTGTGTAACCTTAAGCTTATTTATTTTGAAAAATGATGTATCAAAATGAGTATTTACTTTAAAAATTTGCAATTTTTAGTAAAAAATGCATAATTTACCCACTACAATTGCAGAAAAATGAAACTTTTAATGATTGAAAGACCAGAACCCACAAGCAAAGACCAATATGTGATTATATTTATGACAATTACTGGAAGTAAAACAGATCAATACATCACAGCCTATCTTAAAATGAATTATTTCTTCGACTAAGCCGGGCAATGCCTGAAACGTTATCAGTTTCATGACTGCAATCCCTATGGTTGCTGAGATATTCCACTTTCTGAATTTGCCATATAGGTGTCGGCCCGGTACAATTTCTCCTTCTTTGCTGTATAGTAAAACAAGAACTTTTGGACATGGATTGTGAATTTCACAACAAAATTGCAGCATTGACAGCTCTGTATTTCCGAAGAGTAATACTATCCCAGTCAATATATCACAGAAAAACACCACCATCAACGATGAACTTTTTTGCTACACATCAAAATATCTAGCCCATGTTTAAATTTTCCACTGACATCTGTCATGGCCACCAGTCTGGTGTAGTTTTTTAATCGTTCCGCACAGAAATGTAATCCTGAAAAACACACATAAAACAACTGTTAAAGACATCAGAAATGACAAAAACTGTACACAGTATCAATAAATACATTTAGAATATAACATGTCAAAGTAGGGATAGCGTTAAATTGGGAACTTCAAAATTTCAAAGAACTACTTTCTAGGATACAACGACCCGGAAGTACTTTTATACCGGGGTGACACCTTAAGGGTTAAAATGGGTTATTCATAAAACCCGGCCCAGCCCCGACCGGCCCAAACAACGGAAATAGCCGATTCCGATTGTACGGAAACCACCGGAAACTTACGGACGGAAGGCTAATGTAATTACGGATGGTTATAGTGTTGTCTTAATCAATACAAATGTGGAATGAAGGTATTTAATAATATTGATGAAACGTATGGTTAATGAGGTAGTGCACTTCACATTAGCAAATACCTCGACAATCGACGCGTCATTAAGTTATCACGCTATTTCGAAAAAGTCCTATACTTTAAACTACTAAATGGGGTTGTCACATCGGGGCTCATTTAGGGGGCAGTGTTAGAGGTAAGCTTTATTTGATTAACATGGCAAATGAACATTAAACACTAGGTATCCAGTAACATACTTACCTGGTCTTATTATACCTTGCCGAAGGCGGAGGGATATAGTTTTGGCGCTGTCCGTTTTTCCGTCCTTCTGGCACTATATCTCGGAACTGGTTTGGAATATTTGGCTAACATACATGTTCACCACTATATGGAAATGCGGCAAGTCAGTTTCAGTCAGAATAAAATTATTGCCTATAGTAGTTTCTTGTGTTAACTATAAAGGTACTACAAATACTGCAATTTCTGCTTTATAATTTGTTACATATTAGACCAAGAACTATGAAACTATCTAGACCACCGACAAATGTAATACTTTAAATGGTTTTAGCAAAAAAGGGACCACCACTTGTTGGTGATACGGGTTCTTCGAGTCAAATGAGTACTACAATGCATACTTTAAACAGAAATAGTAGTGTATCTAGTAGACAATTTGTATCAAGATGCAAAAACCAGGCCCCGACCCCTTTACGTTCTTCCGGTAGTTATTTCAGCTCTTAGACATTCCACCCCTAATTTCTTTTTATATTTTAGTTCTAGCTAGAAGATATCCGTCAACAGCTTAGTGTTACTGAAAACAAATTATGCCATAACCAGAATAAATAAAATTATGCTTATTTTCTTTACCCCTGATAATTTGCGTCAAAGATGAGGCTCAGGAGCTTTTTTCGTTATCCAATCGATTATTGTATAATTTTTTTTTATCTAACTTCTGTATATATAAATGAGAAAATTATGTAAGAATAAATTTTACAACTTACAACAATTGAAATTTGAATAATATGAATAGCATAGCTGGATATAGCAGCTAAATCGATGTCATTTTCAACTTTTTTTTAGCTTGAAACAAAACCAGGTGATATGTATGGAGAGGACCACCGGAGTTACAATATGTTATAGATATGAATGAACTGAAGTATAAAATATGAAAGATCGGTGCCTTTTCCAAACTGACACAAAAATAATTTCTCAAAAGTCCCACTTAATTAAAAAAAATCCAAAAAAAAAAAAAAAAAAAAATTACCGACCTACCTACCCTAATTTTTTTAGCATCTTTGCGCAAAATTTAGAACTCGGTTCCCCATAAACATGGCCGCTTAATCTGTTTTAAACAGCACTATAAACACGGTAAATATTTAACATGAATAAACAAGACGGAAGTGACAGCAAAGAACTTTCGCATTTCAATAATTAACTGCTAACTTAATGATTTAAATTTTAATCATATTTGATTGTTCTTTCGTTCATAAATCAAATAATACAAACATATCTTAAATTAACACAGAATTAAAAAAAAATACGATCGGGTCGAGCTACAAGCTATTTTAGCATCGGTATATACAACCATTCACACGATGTTAACTTTCATCCTTTTTAAATGAACTTTTCGAACCATTGTTAACAAACGTGTGCAGTTCAGGTTTTAAGATTATTCCAGTTTTGAAACTTCATATATAACTATCCCAGAGAAAAAAGTCTCTTGTCTGATTAACCCTGTCAAAAATTACACCCCTCTCCCCCTCGGACCGAATGACACAAGGGTTGGAGCGTACGTTCGTCAGTCGAGAGGTCATATGCTTGGTGTCACTATACGTGACTAATATTATTCAATAGGACAGTTGTAGGTTATTGTAGAAAAAGAGTTTAGTGCTCATAATGTAAAATGAAATGTTGACGAAAACGGGCGTCAAACCACAAAACAAGAAATAATTATACCCGGCTTATCCCTACATCTAAGTTGATCGAAATATACACAGTCAAAACGACAGGAAGTTAAATGTGTATGGAAATGAACAAATTATTGTACTTGTGCATTAGATAATCATTAATTGTGTTGTGTTTACGCAGTGTCTCAACACCTTACGATGCGGTCTGCGTACGTATGCTTACACAACCTGCGACAAACAGGCACAGGCTCTCTGTAAGAAAATGACGACTTTCTCACTCCATTTAGCGTTGTAGCTAGTCGGGCTCAAACTAATAGCTTCGGATTCCGGGGAAAATTGTATTTAACGATTGATGAAACAGTTGCAATGGGCTCAAACCAAATACGACAAATAATTTGATAATGCAAAAAGCCGTTAAACAAAGGCTTCAAATAAATACTACAGACTTGGTGGTTGAAAAACGCGGGAAAAAGAATAATGTTTTAACTGTTCTTAAAATTCTTAATTTTCATAGCACCGCAGCGTGAAAATGAACCTGGTATTCAAACAATTTTATAGTTTTATGTTATTAAAAAACATTGCAGGAACATTTTCAGACAATTAAAAAAATCTATGAAGAGGAGAACGAGCAGTAAAATGTTTAATAAGATAAATCATTTTTTTCGTTTCATTTTGTGTGTGTGTTTGTGTGTGTGTGCATTCAGGATTACACGTGTTACCGGACTAAAAATCGGAAAATGACATATAAAATTAGAATACACTTAAAAAATGAAATTTGTTTCCGTTAAATACAGATTTTTGGTAAAACAATTGAGGTACAATAATTGCGCATGAAAATGGGGGAAAGGGAACAATAATTTAAAAGTATATGATAGTTTTAGTTTTTAGCTCATCTGACTTAAAAAATAAAAAAAGAATTAAAAAAAGATGATGAGTTACTGTCATGACTGATCGGCGTCGGCGTTTGCCTCGGCGATGGCGTTGTCTGGTTAAGATTTGTGTTTAGGTCAGCATTTTTCCTAAACTATCAAAGCTATTGCTTCAAAACTTACAACACTTATTCACCATCAAAAGCTGACAGCAAGAAACATAACTCCATCCCGCTTTTTACAAGAATTATGGCCCTAAGAAAATATCAGATGCCTTGGTTATGTTTTGCATTTAGGTCAACTTCTCTCCTTACAGTTTACCAAATCATTGTAACTGAAGAATTAAACTCAGGTCCTCCGTAAGAAATTATAAACTTTCTAACATAAACAGATCTGATTGGTAGCAAGGCTCAGCCCATGACTCCCAGTGAAGGGTTACAGTGATTTCAAATCAGGAACACTGACCACTCGACCAAGAAAAAAACAAGAAAAAAGAAACCCTATGAAAGTAATTCTTACACATATGAATTATCCAGAACTAGATTTCTTTGTCGGCATAAGAAACATGCGCCATAAAAATATATAGATTATGAATATATGCTTATTGTCGAGCAATGTCAACGAATTCATTGAATTGGTAGCAGAAAATTGCTTTCGGAAAGTAATTTCAAGGAAAATGGTGAAAACAGTTAATTAATTTGTAAGAGATATTTATTTGATTTTTCTACGGTGAAAGAGGATATTTTGAAGGACGAAATAATGAATGAGTTTGTAGACAAATTTATAATAACTGAAGATCATTCGAATAAGTAGTTTAAAGTAGTCTCATCCATCAGTAATACAGCTGCAACACATAGTTATAAACTCTTTTCTTTCTAAGTTCAACGCAGGTTTTCAACAGCCTTTTCGATGATGTAATGGGTGAGGCGTAGCATATTTTGTACATGCCATTTACAGTGATTGGGAAGCAAACACCTACAGTTTGATGCGAAAAATGCGACGATTATGAAGGTTAGTGGATCTGAAAGTCCAGGACCCTATTTATCTGAAGCTTTCCATGCAGTGTATCATTTTCATAATCTCTATTTCTCTATTGACACAAAATACGGTCTAAAGTCAGTATGGTTGGATATTCTGTACTAGAGTTATGCGCCCTTCAAATCACATAAAATGCTCATTTTAAGATTACATGCATCGTAGATCTTATATTTTAGACGATAACCCCCATCTTCGCAAACTGGCGAGGGGAAAAAAGAGAACACAGATAAAAGCGGTCCAACAATGTTTAAGCAGGTGAAATAGGTGATCTTAATAAGTACCAGTTAAAAAAGGATGAAAATATAAACAAATGACTTTATCTTCTAGACATATAAGTGACAGTGTGTAAGATGATAGCGACACGATATCATTCGTAATTATATTAGCCTTCCGTCCGTAAGTTTCCGGCGGTTTCCGTACAGTAGGAATCGGCTATTTCCGTTGTTTAGGCCGGTCCGGGCTAGGCCGGGTTTTATTAATAACCTAAATTAAGCGAGGGGCACCCGAAGCGAAACTTACAAATTATTTAAGATAGCTCAACACTCTTAACTTAAGTTACAAGTCAAAGTACACATCAAAATATATGAAAGCCTGTTCTGTTATTATATCATCTTGGAAAAAATAACCCCATAGAAAGTCATGTTTGAGATGACAATAAAAATTGTAAGAATATACAGCAAGCCTAAATAGTTTTCCCTATATATTCTATATAAAACTGACCTTTTTCAAAGAGCTACCAAACATAGCTAGACCCATTTCAGAGAACAAATCCTTACCTCATTTTAAAGAGTTATGATAAAACTGATATAAAATGAAGACAAAAGTAGGGGTCATATATCTTCTAAGAGAGATTTCTCTGGTCACATTTGCTTACTGTAAACTGACATCAAAATCACACTGCTGTGACCTGGAAGCACTACTCATACTAAAATTGAGCTTGACCTCACCAAATACAACTTGCTCTCCCTTTTTTCCTACCAAAATGTCAAAAATACATCCACAATAAAATTTAAACAGAAACTAGCCTCAATTTAGACCTCTGTTGCCATGCCAAGTGAAAAATTAGTGTTCAAATACCTGGCAGCCATTACGCGACTAGACCAGGTGGCTCCCACGCTGGTTCCTTTAGTATAGTTAGACCTTATTAAATAAAACCAACAATGAACACTTTGTGAAAGGTAGGTTTGTAATATATCTAATACAAACATGTATAAAGATAATGCTGTCTTGCTTTGGTATGGGTGCCAGCTATTAAAGGGTTCACATCAAGCATGCATGGAAGACAAAGCTCAATAAAGACTGTCAGCTGAATTTTAGAATTTTAAACATTAAAATTCCTGTTTGTCAGTTCAAATGTGAATTTTAATATATTAAAAAGGATATGGCGGCTTTGTCAGTACTACCAGTCATGCCAGAGCTTTCATTCATGGTCTATGAAATGCTAATGGAAGTATGTATAATATTAAACCAGATACTCATGAACATGGGGGCTATGAAGATGGCTGTATCTGCTGTTTTTGGAATCTGAGGATGCAATGTTTTATGTATTTCAAGAATAAAAAACACTTTTTTTTTACATGTGTATGCCTTTATTTTATGCATATCATTGACAGCAAAACATGTTTTAAAATTCTACCTGTGACAGTGTCATTTACGTAAAGAAAAGTTGATATAAATTATATAGCATGAATAATGTAGTATGAACCAAACCTTGGCTAGAATGTTATCACAAATGGAAATAACACAATCTAATGGAAAACCCTATATGGTAATATATCAAATGGAGAAATAACATGTAACAAATATAATGTCATTTTTTCTTTCTTTCAAGAATACATTGAAATACAGGTCCTTGACAATTTATATTCTCTACTGGTACTTCATCATTTAGACCTAGTCTTCTTCTCAGAAATCTCAAATCATGGAAGTCTATATCCTTGCAAAAACTACCATCATGAAATTTATTCATATACAACTTAAAAAGCAATATTGACAGCCTTCCAATGTGATTTTTTCTTTATCACTTTTAATGCATTCTTTTGTGCAACTTTAATAATAATACTCTGTGCAGACCAGTTTAGAGTGGGATTGGTTCTGTTGCATGGACATAACATCTAAAACAAACCAAAAATATTACAAATGTGTTAAAATCCCTATAGTAGCAAATATATGTCAGGTGATATTACAAATTTAACATTTGTTAATACTGCACAGACAGACAAACAGACAAACTTGAAAGCAGACTGGCTCATTAGAGTTTAATTCAAGAAGGCAAGTTAAAGTTTGTAACATATGCTTTGCAAAGAATAATGGAATCAGCTATTTTTTGGTTCCCACTTCTGGATACCTCTTCCATATGGCATTTCATCAACACATCCGTCGGAACTGGAGAAAAAGGATACATTGTAAAATACACATGTTTAGTATCTTCTGAAGATTCTTTTTCCAAGATTTTTTTTCTGTGTTAAATACAGACAAAATAAAAGTACAATCTGATAAAAAAAATGAAATGGAATTTGTTTCTTACAAAAACAAAGTAACTGCTTCCTGTAAAATTTATTCTCAAAACGCGTCACTTGGACACCGTCAATTTACATCCATTTGCCGCAATATAATTCATATTTTGTTTAAGTTTAAAATAACTCCGGGAGATGAAATGTCTAGGAATAGTTACTTGTTAATGGAAGATAAGAAAGCAATCGTTTTATCATTGATATCTTATTGTTTACTCGATATTAATTCAGAATACTTCGGGACCGGCGAACTAACTGTATTTCTGCTATAGACTTCTACTAACATTCGTTGATCTTGAGAAAAAAACTGATCGTTTTGGAAGAAAGTGTGTACGTTATCTACACAGGTTTTCCACGAAAAAGCAGTTGGGCGAAGTGTTTGAGAAAAGTACAGAGAACTGACGGCAGACACTTTATTTCGCTGTCTTCCATGCTCTTTATCTTATAAAAATCCGTCAAGTAATAAAGAAATATTTTGGCAAAAATATTATCTGAATCGAGACGTTTTCTCGCGTGTTCGATATCCAAAAGTCACGTGGGTTGGCCACCCTAATTCCTCAAACGTTAACGGCAGAACTTTTAATGTGGTACTTAATTTTGACGTTGATTGAAATACGTCCCACATGATATATGTACTGACTTGAAACGCACCCAATTGTGGTATTCAGTATGTTGGCCAAAGTTGGCGTTCTTTAAAAATTCATTTCCGCGAGCATTCATACAAAATGCGTAGTCAGAACAAGTTTACTACATTTTTATACCAACACTTTCGTAAATCTGGTCATACATTTGATCAGGTAACAGTGCAGTCAGTAAAGCAAATCGTATATGATAATTTGATGCTATCGTGGTCAGATTGCGGAATCCATCGAAACTTTTTGTGTTAAATGGTGTCGTCATGAGAATGCTGATCCCAATGCATTAACGTCTTGGAAACGAAATATTTTTAACACTGTTGATTCTCGAATAAAATTTCATCAAACAAATGAACACCTACTTCCACAAGTTTACTTTAAGTATGTCTTAGTTCAAGCAGACAAAGCGGCCAACAATATTATCATCATTTGACGCCTACATTATATTAATGTTCTACAAAACGAACTAAATAGTATTAAATTATACATTGAGTCCTTCTGTCAAACATAATTTGGTCACTGATCACATCACGGAAGTTTCTAATTTGAAAGTTCGTATAGACGAACAACAAATTAAACTTCCAACCATGTACTGGATTCCTAAATTGCATAAACAGCCATATAAAGCTCGCTTCTTCGCTAATTCAAGCTCTTGTACCACTACAAATATTTCAAAACTATTAACATCATGTCTAACTGCTGTGAATGCCCACGTAAAAAGATACTGCGATAAGCTATACGAAAACTCTGGTAAACACTTATTTTGGTCGATTAAAAATTCTGACGAAATCCTGGATAAGTTTAAAATTAATAATTACAAGGTATCTACAGTCAGTACATACGATTTTTCTACTTTGTATACCACTTTACCACATAATTTAATACATGACAAACTATGCCCTAATTCAAAAGACTTTTGCCAGAGAGAATGCTACATTTCTCGCTTGCAATTTTGATAAAGCTTTTTTTACTAGCAGTATTATTAAACATTATACAATGTGGACCTGTGACGAAGTTTGTAGAGCCCTTTTCTTTTTACTGAACAACATTTACATCAGGTTTGGGAATGCAGTTTTTAGACAAGTAATTGGTATTCCCATGGGAACAAATTGTGCACCCCTTGTCGCAGATTTGTTTTTGTATTCTAATGAAAGAGACTTTATGTTGAGCCTTTCTCCAGATACGCAGATAAAATTCTTAATATGGATAATCCGTTTTTTGATCAATTGGTGCGTACTATTTAACCTAGGGAGCTTCAGTTCATTAAAACTAACAATTCGGATACTGATGCTTCATTTTTAGATTTACATCTCTCTATTTATGACAAGAGGGATGATTTTAATTTTATTATTGTAAATTTTCCCCATTTGGATGGGGATGTACCCCAGGCTACATCTAATGGGGTATATTTTCTCAATTAATTTGGTTTGCCAGAGCGTGTAGTTATGTCAAGGATTTCAATGAACGTAATCATTATATTACAAGTAAACTTCTTCAGCAAGGCTACCGTTATTACAAATTGGGTAAATATTTTGCTAAATTTTACTATCGTAATTCTGATTTGGTTTTAAAGTTCAATAGTAATTTAAAGACACTTCTGCGAGAAGGTATTTCTAAACCCGTTTTTTATGGGGATGTGATTTACAAACTTCGTAAGATCTTGGGTCATGGTAATTTTCCAACTGTATTTGGTAAAATTATAAAACATTTTATTAAAAAAGGTTACGACCCAACTGTTTTGAGACATACCGCATGTTTAGTGTTCAACCCGTTTACAGTTGGACACTACGCTTCCCTCTTTGATTGTGTCTGACGGAAGATGGGGAGGACTCTATGATAAGCAGTTTTTAAATCCAACCAGTACTGAACTGTTTTGATATCTGTCTTCTGGCCTGTTTCGTCGGGCCCTTAATTCTCTTGTTGCTCTGTCTTCTGCAAAGGCATTGAGTACATACGTTTTTGGTTCTTAAGGTTTGCTTTTTATATATTTATACACGAGCATTTTTGTGTTTTACATGCCATGCCTTTTGTTTCCATTACGTGCGTTAGAGATTCACCTAAAGGGGATTACTTTTATTTACACTGTCTTGTGTCTTTGGAACATGGTGGGGGTAAGAGTGAGGTTGGGTGCGCACCATAAACCGGTTTAAGCTCCCCAGTGGTGTTTTTGCCACTGACCGTTCCAAATTTAGGCGGTGCTTCACCGTGTTCCTTTGTTCATTCGTTTTGTTATAGTGTGTTGGCTTTGTGTGCGAGTGTGTGTGAGTTTGAGGTGTGCACGTCTGCGTGCTATGGGTTTCGGTTTGGGTAGGCTGCGTTTTTGGTGCGTGGCATTCCCTGTTTGATATTTGTCTTTGTTTTTTTTTTTCGTGTGTGAACATGTCACTAAACACTTATTTTCTTATCTCAATAAATATAACTTGATACAGACATCGCAGTCAGGCTTCAGACAAAACCATTCATGTCAAACTGCACTAGTTAAACTCATAGATAATTGGCTCACAAAATTAGATAACGGAGAGATAATTAGTGCTATATTCTTTGATTTAAGAAAGGCGTTCGATCTAGTTGATCATGAAATTTTAATTGAAAAAATTGAATTATTATCATATAAGTCGTCATAATTCATTGCTTCTTCTCAAATCTTATTAGATGAAAGGTTAGTAGTGTATATTATGATGGTTTTAAGCCACTCTGACCCCATTTGAACTTTAGCCTTTGGTTCAAAGTGACCACTGCTGACCCCGCACCCTTGGTACTGTGAAAACCTTCGGTTTAACCAATTAAAAAACACAGGTTTTGAACCCAGTGAAAAATAAAAAGTTTTAAATACATATAATATAAATGAGTCAAAAACAAATATACTGTGTAAAAGAAAGGAAATTTACTGATAGTATCAATCCTCAATGTGTTAAAACAAAAAATGGTAGACTTATGTTAAAAGCTCAGTGTGCATCCTGCGGTAGTATAAAAACACAGTTTGTGAAACGTTTTGGGGGAGCAGCGAAGCGGCGGCAAGCCACCGGGGATCAAGATCAACTCGCCGGAGGAGCAATTGATATTCATAAAGTATATTCATAAAGTAATGTTACCTTTATTACCTAAGAAAGGTTTAACACTCCTAGGATATAACTATTGTGGGCCAGGAAATCGTTTAGATAATGGATCCCCCGTTAATGAACTGGACGCAGAATGTATAGACCATGACTTTTGCTACGACAGTGGTGTAAAAAATGGGATATGTGACAAGCAAATGCTTTCCAACTTAAATAACACTAAATCAAAAACATTTGGAGAAAAGATTGCAAAACATTTAGTTGTAAAACCAGCAATTAAAACGAAATACAAACTTGGTCTCGGACAAAAACAAAAATAAAAAAAAACGGAAAAAGGGGGTAGAGTATTTACTTGGACGTAAGTCCTTGGGAGCTAAAAGCTCACTCAAAAAGACCCCCGAAATAACATGGAGTGATGAATTAGCAGAAGAATTACATAAACCAATTAAACGAAAATTTATGAAACGAAGAGTGATAGTTAATGATATTGTTGATACTTGGTCTGCCGATTTAGTTGATATGCAAGCTTTTTCAAAATATAACAAAGGTGTAAAGTACTTGCTAACCTTGATTGATATATTCAGCAAATATGCTTGGGTTATTCCATTAAAGAATAAAACTGGAGAATCTGTTATTGAAGCATTTGAAAAAATAATTTCTAAAGGTAGAGCACCTACAAATTTATGGGTAGATGAAGGAAAAGAATTTTATAAAAATATTATGAATCATTTTTGAATAAGAATAAGATTAACATGTATCATACATTTAATGAAGGAAAAGCTGTAGTAATTGAAATATTTAATAGAAGTTTAAAAAGAATAATGTCGAAATATTTTACAGCAAATAATTCTTACACTTATTTAGACAATTCAACAAATGGTTGATAAATATAACAAAACAAAACAAAACATTCTAGTATAAAAATGACACCAACTGAAGCCAGTTAGAACTGAAATAAAGGTACTGTTTACTTTAATTTTTATGGTAACTTAAAGATACCAAAGAGTAAACCAAAGTTTAAAATTGGTGATCGAGTTCGCTTAAGCAAACTTAAACGACATTTTGAAAAAAAGATATACACCAAACTGGACAGAGGAAATATTCATAATTTATGGAATTAATAACACAAATCCCAGAACATATACTATTAAAGATTTAAATAATGAAATACAAAAATGTAATTCAGGGTTCATTTTATGAGCAAGAAAAAGTAATTAGAAGTGACTATAAGAAAAAACAAGCTTTAGTAAAATGGAAAGGTTATAGTGAAAAATTTAATAGTTGGATTCCGTTTAGTGAATTGGAAGAAATTTAAATTTAAAAAATATATTATACAAATTGGGTGAAATTCTAATTTCTAATGGAATAGAAACAATAGATCAATTAATTATTCACCTGACTAAACTTGCTGCTGCTTACAGAAAAAGTTATAAGTTTTGTGGAAGAGTAAATACAGGATTACAAATTACAGCAGGTATTTTTGGTTGCTCAGCTTTAGCACTTGTTCCAGCTATTCATATATTTGTAGCAGTTGCTGGCGCTGTTCCACCAGTAATTACTGTATTTATTAATAGACTAAAAGTTGGAGACAAAAAAGCTATTTTAAAATTACATCATCACAAAATAAAACAACGAATAACAAAAGCACGAATCGGAAAAGCAAATAAAGAAGATTCAAATATAGTTATTCAAGATATTTTTACAATACTGTTAGAAATGCAGAAAGAAAAAAACTATTCAATGCCTCTTGAAACGTATATGAAGGAATTTAATCTTAACGGATATAAAAGAAAAAATATTCTATAAGTATATTATATATAAATGAGAAAAATTATATCAGTTGAAGGTAATATTGCATCAGGAAAAAGTACGTTTTTAGATATTATTAAAGAATATAATCCTAATTTTAATATAATTCCAGAACCAATTCATGAATGGCAAAATGTTATGGACCCAAGTTATAATTCAACTAGTAAACTATAATTCAATTTAACCTATTTGAACTTGCTTCCCAAGAACCTTCCAAATATTCATTTCCTTTTCAACTAGCAACTTTAAACAGTCATATAAAAATGTTATCTTCTGCTAAACAGTTTGATGGTGTTTCTGTCCTCGAACGATGTTATTTAACCAACAGTAACGTTTTTACAAAACAATATCACGACAACGGTGTTATAAATGACCCCGAGTGGGCGTTATATAATCTTTTCTTAACTGATCATATTATAAAAACATACGGAAAACCCAAATTGATGGATTAGTTATGTTAAAAACGACCCAGAGGTGTGTTTTAAAAGACTTCAAAAAAGAAACAGAACGGAGGAAAACAAAGTTAGTTTAGATTATTTAGAAATATTACATAAATTACATGAAGAATGGTTAGGTCGAATGGCCAAAACAACATTAAAATATTAACAATTGATAACAATTTAGATAAAATAACCTCAGAAACCAATTCAAAAGATATAGATAATATAAAAAAAAATTCTCAAAACCATATAATTTTCTGTAAGTGTGTTGTTAGAGATATTTTTTCAATAAGTATATTATATAATGGTTAATAGAAGAGTAGATAAAATGATTATGACAAAATTATCTAGCATTTTAGGAGAAATAATGAATGAAGATAAAAATTTGTATAAAAAGTACTAAAAAGAAGAAACGTTATTAAATCAAAACGTGATCAAATAGTTAGCGATGAATATAAAAGACATTTGATTGATAAATTGCAAAATGTTATAGACCCATATCTTTCAGAAAAGAATATAGATTTATTTAAATGGAGTTACGTTGTTTAATGTTAGAAGAGGAAAATAATAAAGGATTATGTGAATGTCCAAGACCAAATAATCATCGAAACAATTCTAAAAGAGTTATTGCCACCGATTGTGACACTAATGAAGAAACAACATATAGAAGCACTTACGCAGCATCTAAAGACCTTGATATTAATTCTGGGTTAATAAAAATGTGTTGTGAAGGGAAAAACCGAGTAAAAAGTGGAAAATCGAAAACAAATGGGAGAAAGTATAAATTTCTAAATATAATATATAGATGGCTGTTAGAGAAATTGAGAGGTCTTTAAATCAATATATTAAGAAATTTGAAATTAAAATTACATATAGAGACAAGATCAAAAAAATCAATTATATTTAACTATAGAAGACTCATTTGATATTCTTAAATCTGAACTTAAAACTTTAAAAGGTATAAAAGTAAATGTTGTTTTAAAATTAACTTTTGCGAAAATGAGTAAAACAGATACAATATATAAATCAGCTTATTTTCAATCAAAGGCTTTAATTATTATTAATATAAACGAAATAAAAAAACACTTTGCATCAAGCCTTTGATGAAATAATAAATAGGATTGGTAATTTGATTTCAGAAGGAAACGGCTGGAGAATAGATTCAGTTGATGCCCATTATATAAATAGATATAAATATACACCGCTGGCTGCTTCAAGTTATTTAGAATTACCAAAACAATAAAAACATCCAATGAAAGGATTAATAAGTATAAAGAACGATGATAATGAATGTTTTAGATGGTGTCATTTAGCTTACAAATTTCCTGTAACAAAAGATTCTGAAAGAGTTTCAAATTACAAAAAGCATATAGAAAAACTCAGTTATAAAGGAATAAAATTTCCTGTAACATTAAATCAAATATCTAAAATAGAAACTCAGAATAAAATTAAATTTTATATATAATTGGTTATGAAGATAATGTTTATCCATTGTACGTATCAAAATATGAATATGAAGAACACTGTGTCATGTTGTTAATCAATAATAACAAAATAATACATTATGTTTGGATTAAAGATTTTAATAGACTGATGTTTAACAAAACAAAACATGCAAATAAAAAACATATTTGCAAATCATGTTTACAAATTTTTTCACAAGAAAGAATATTAAATGAACATATTCCAAATTGTTTAGCTATTAATGGTGTTCAAGCTGTATACATGCCAAAAGAGGGAAGTAAAATACATTTTAAACAAGAAATATCTTTAAAAATGATGGTCGGCGAATTGTAATAAGGAAAGAAGTTTATGAAGTTTTCATCTAACATTCATCTTTCATCTAACATTTTGCAAAACTAAACACCGCACTTTAACAATTTAAATGGTTCTCTTTTAATTTTTCGCAAAGGTTTCGTAGGGTTGCAATTTTGTTTCGTTTATCCTTAGACGAATAATTACAGCAGTAGTTTGATGAAGATTCATGAAGCGGTTCATGAGAAGAGGTCATTAAACGTGTTTATATTTTTAGCTAAATTGGTCCCTATCCCAATTTGTAACAAAATAGCAAGAGACATTACAATATTGTTACACGTCGAATTTGATAAAAATCCAATACATTTTAGTGGTTAATGCGAAGAAAGGCATATCTACTTTTAGCTATAGTGGTCCCTAATAGGGCCCAAGTTCCTATATAAATAAATTTGGAAGAGGACCTTATAACGATGCTCCAGACCAAGTATGACAAAGATCCACCAAGCTGTTCGTGAGACGCTGTATAAAGGCATTTCTAGTTTTAGCTCTAGCAGCCCCTAAAAGGGGTTAAATGTCCCAGCTGAACAAAGTTGGCTGCGGGCCTAATAAAGATGCTACAAATCAAGTTTGATTAGAATACATGAGGAAAAATCAATTAAAGGATTTTTTTATTTATTATTTTTATTTATTTCTAAAATAGGCCAACTGATCCCGCTTTAACAAATGCATATTCGCTATTCATGAATCTTTGGACAATGACGTCACACCTATAAAAAAGTGAAGGTCAAGCAAAACATACAAATGTAATTATTTCAATATTTCTGTTTCATAAGCATAGTTTGACCGTAGTCATGTCACATAGATAAACTGTATGCAGCGTACCTTCATTTCAGTTAAATGAGATTCAGTCATTATATAGCATATATATAATAAAACAGATTTCAACTGAGTTCAATATTTGCATACCATACTAAAGAAAGATATTCATATATAATAAATCAGTTAAATAATTTATAACAAATATATCAAAGCAAACAAGTACTCATTTTAATATGAAATCTGAATAAGTCACAAAAGCAAGAAACCTTTTCATATACAGACGACAATTGTAACATGGAAAATCTTTTAAAAAGCACTTTTCTACATAAAAGGGTCTTATTACACTCTTATTCATGTGATACGCAGCCCGTATTCAGCTCTTTCTTTAATTTGATATATGTTGGTATTTGAACAGGTTCTTATCATATTTATTAAACTTACTTATCATTTTGAGATATGTCAATATTCTTGCTAAATATACTGAGCCAAAGTTAGCTTTAAAACTGTGAACAGCGTCGTTTAGGATAAACGCTTTGTCTACATTTCACTCAGCGTAGCACAATCAACAGAGTGAAAGAAATTGACACTCTCGACCAATCAGGCAGAGTGTTACATATATCTTCCATTTTGATAAATAATCTATAATGCGTTATCAAGTAGTTTGATTTGTTAACTGAAGTCACGTGGCATAGGTAACGAAAACGAATTTAGACGGCGTCGCCGAAAAATATCACAAAGGTTTAGCCGTACCTTTTGTAATTTATGCTGATTTTGAATCAATAACTAAGAAAGTTTCAACCGCTTTACCATTACCTGAATCTTCATTTACTGAACCATATCAAAAACATATAGATTGTGGTTACGGTTATAAAGTTGTTTGTTGTTATGATTCTCACTATACTAAACCAACACAAGTTTATAGAGGTCCTAATGCAGTTTATAAGTTTATTGTGAAAATGCTTGAGGAAGAAGAGTATTGTAAGAAAATATTTAATGAAAACTTTAACAAAGATTTGAGAATGACTAAAAAGGATGAAAGTGAATTTAAAAAAAAAAGTTTTGTCATATTTGTGGAAAAGAATATAAGGAAAATGGAACTAGAGTAAGAGATCATTGTCATATAACAGCAAAATTTAGAGGAAGTGCTCATCAAGACTGTAATATTAGTTTTAGACTAACCACAAAATTCCTGTTATTTTTCATAATTTAAGAGGTTATGATGGTCATTTTATTATGCAACAAATAGGACAATTCAAAAAAGAAATTAATATTATTCCTAACAATATGGAAAGATACATGGCATTTATGATAGATGAATTGGTTTTTATAGATAGTTTTCAATTTATGTCTTAATCATTGGATAACTTAGTAAAAAATATTCCAGAATTTAAGTACACCTCTCAAGAATTTAGTAAAAGTAACATCAAACAAAGTTCCCTGGAACCTTCGGTTGCTCTTGAATTATTAAAAACAAAAGGTATTTATCCATATGATTACATGGATTCATTTGAAAGGTTTAATGAAACAAATTTACCTCCTAAAAAGAGTTTTATTCAATTTTAAACGAAACGCATATATCTGACGATATGAACATGCTAAAATGTTTGGAATAAATTTAAAATTAAAACAATGGGAGAATATCAAAATTTGTATTTAAAAACTGACGTCTTACTTTAAGCTGATGTTTTTGAAAATTTTAGAAGGTTGTGTTTGGAATATTATAAACTCGACCCTTGTCATTATTTACGTAGTCCTGGTTTAGCTTGGGGTGCAATGTTAAAAATGACTGGAATTAATCTGGATTTAATAACTGATATTGATATGTATCTTTTTAATGAAAAGGGACTGAGAGGATAAATAAGTTATATAGCTAATCGTTACAGCAAAGCAAACAATAAATATATAAAAATTTATGATCCAAAATTTAAATCTAAATACATTATGTACCTCGGCGCCAATAACCTCTACGGTTGGGCTATGTGTCGACCTTTACCCTATGGAAACTTTAAATTTATTTCTGAAAAACAATATAAGAAATTAATTGCAAAAGGTAAAACTAACTTTATAATTGAATGTGATCTTGATTATCCAAAAGAATTACATAAAGTCCATAATGATTATCCTTTGGCTCCTGAAAAAATAAAATACCAGATGAATGGCTTTCTTATTACAGTAAAAATATTAAAGAAGAATTTGAAATAGGAAAAAGTAATGTAAATAAATTTGTTCCAACTTTAATGAAAAAAACAAAACTATGTTATTCATTTTAAAAATCTTGAACTTTATACACAATTAGGATTAAAAGTAACAAAATACATAGAATATTAACTTTTGACGAAAGTCCTTGGTTAAAAAGGTATATTGATTTTAATACTCAGAAAAGATCTAAAGCAAAGAATTATTTTGTAAAAAGACTTTTTTAAACTCATGAACAACTCTGTATTCAGTAAGACATTAGAAAATTTACGCAAGAGGGTTAATATTAAATTAACACATGATGAAAATCTTTTATTAAACTATATAGTTGTTTCTTTTTTTAAAAGATAATTACTGATGGCACCATTCGCACTCCCCTTAGCTAAGATCTCCACAAATAATGCGGAATTCCGCAATTCCTCCGCAGGACTATTTCCGCAAGAAATGCGGAGTATTGAGCCGCGGAAATCAAGAATGCGGAAAAAATGCGGAAATTGGGAGAAAAGCAGGTATCGGAAAAGTTCCACAGTCAATGCGGAATGCGGAGTATTGAGCCACCGAATACGGAAAAAATGCGGAAAATGGGAGAAAATCAGGTATCGGAAAAGTTCTGCTGAGTATTGAGCCGAGGAAATCCGCAGCAATTAACCAGAATGCGGAGAAGCTGCGGAAATAAGAGAATTTTCATTTCTAAATATGACGAGCTTTAATTAGAATGAAAGTTTAATGACGGACATGGGGTGGTCACAATAGCTTGCCAAAAACATTTCGCTCTAATGTAAGCTTATTTTATATTCAAAATCTTTTAAATTATGTTCTTTTTTTAATTTTAGTTAAATATATATTCACACACACAAGCTCGTACAGTGAAGCATATTAATGCCTGAAATTTATTTAGTTAAAGCATTAAATGAATTAAAAATAGGCACAATTATGTAACTGGACATTAATCTGATGATATAAAATACAGTAGTCTAAATTAAATTTTAAAGCCCAAATAAATCTGAAACACAAGATTATTCTAAGCAAACATTCCAGCTGACCTGTATACACTATCTAACTCAACAAATGCCTCAGTGCTGCTTTGTAGAACGAAATTCTCATTCTTTTAATGTCAAAACAATGTGAATGCTTCCAATAATAGTTGTGGTGAGAATTCGTAAAAATGGTTTTGAATAACACAAATAACAGTCAGATGATAAAAAGAATCGACAAAAGTACTAAAAGGGTCAAGTTATTTTCACTAGTTACAAATTTCTTAATTATGATGTAGATGATACCGGTACTACTGATTTAGTTTGGCCGATTCACAGTGACTGTTAATTGTCAGATTTATTTATCTTCTTGCATCATGGCGATAGCTTGCATTTCCACTATTGTCCATGAACAGGTTTAATCAAACCGTGCCTGCAATAATTTCATTTTTGTCTTGTTGAGCAACATGTGGAGTTTCCACTTTTCTATTTCAAAATGTCATTCAACAAGTTTTCTATTGAACTTTGCCAGATTTATGTCGACATTTGGGAATATATCCAGCACTGTGAGTTATCTGAAAAAAAATTACAAAATCAAAGTGTTAAATATTTCTTATAAAACATTTTAACAAATAGAATAAGCCTGAAATTACAGTTACATGTTAGATCATGTTCAAGGTAAATAAACTAAATTTGCAAATTTCAGATTGTGTGTAAAATTCTGAGAAGACTAGAGAAAAATAATCAAAATTTTGTAGGGGCTACAGCCTGTATTCAGATTTCAGAGACAAATTCAGGTAAACAAAATCAATGTGTGCTTAGAAAAGGAAATGAACAAATGTATCTATATGTTTATAATTCAAACTGTAACTTTGTTCAGCATAGTTTGTTTTTTAAGCCTTTTTACTGTTGCACTTCAATACTTTCTTCTTTACTAAACAAGGCCCTACACAAGGTTTTTTCAGCGTTGCTTACTCCTGCCTCGCCTTTCTTCACATAGCACCTGCTTAATATGAGTTGTTCCTGAAATTAATAATTAAAATTGTTTCACATACTTGTCAAAATTAAACATTTTATATAAAAACATATGTCACATGACTGGACCATGCACTGTGTCAGAATATCACAGTTTTCTCAATACCAAGAATAAATAATGAACAAATGTACAAAACATCTCAGACTGTTTTTCTCTTTTTTATTTTAACGGTTTCCCCTGGCACCAAAACCTTCTCGTTTTAACGCTATGCCTGTTCAATTTACTTGCAGTAAGAATACCTCAGAGCGTAGTCTAAATAATGAGACCTCAGGTAGACCTATTTTACGTTTTGATATTTTTCATTGTCTACCAAGAGGCCATTTTTCAATTATGTAGTACAGACGTGTTAAACCTCTGAATTTCTTTAACTGCCATTATAGTTTGAAAAGTTTTTTTAAGGAATCTAGATAATATATACAGCATTTGAAAGGAAATATTAAACGCTTTCTACGTATGTATTTCTTTATTTTATCCGTCGCTGTATGTTAACCCTTACCCTGCTGAATTTCTATAATGAACTTGTCCATCTTCTAATTTGGACTGTACCATTAACTGTTAAAAGGGTTGCTTATCAAAAAGATAGTGGCTGAATAGCAAACAGTTCAGATCATGATCAGACTGCACAAATGTTCTACATGATCTTAATTGGTCCCAAAGGCACAATCAGTTGTTTCCAGCATGGTAAGGGTTACAATATTGGCAGTGGCTACGATTACGGTAAACTTACTTTTTTTACTTAAAACAATGAAAACATATACGGGTGTTGATTTCCCCCGATTCTATGTGCGCGGCAAAATCAAATAATAAAATTTTAAATAATGACTTTTAAAAATATTTTTGAGCTATTATTAAAACTATATATAATTTTAAGTTTGTCTTCCAATTTTCAATATATATATATATATATATATATATATATATATATATATATATTAAAGAAAAAACATCAACGAAATGCCTTTCAAACACACTGGATCCCGGAAGGATACAAGAACATAAAGATAAAATTATAGAGTATGAGAAACTATATGTACAAACAGTGTCAAAAGTTTAATTATAAACCCGAGCGCTTTCAAGGGTAGCATAAATCAAAACAATACAATAACGGCGTAAATACCGCCTGTATAGTTCGATATATAAATGCTAAATGAACATATCGATCAACAGAATTCCATAAGATCAGGTTAATTGATAACAGATATCAGGCATCTGTTACGGTCATTGGAAGAGTTATCTAAAAATAGCACACTAATGATTTGTTATCCCATACTCTGCTAGGAGAGCAATATGTGGTATTTTTTGAAAGCAGAAAATAGCGGTTTTATAAGAATAGAGCGTTTTTGATTGGTTTCCTGTATTTTTCCAGAGGATTTTGTTTGTTGGTTTTGTGTTTAACGCCGTTTTTTGACAGAGAAAGCAGCGGAAAAAGAAAATCTGTGATATGATCGATGTTAATTAAAAACTATGTCCGATTGCCTGAAGTGATAAATAAGATTTATATATCTGCTTAAAATGAAATACTAGTATACAGGGGCCGTCGGAAGCTTTATTAATTTAAAGATATCATTTGTTCACTAATTTTACAAAACACCGGTGCTTACTGAAAACATTATTTATTGAAAGGATTCTGATGCAATTATTGTTGAAGTAAAGGTTGAAAATAACGCGCGGTAGATCAAATGTAAATTAGAATTCACGTACATTATGTTATTACTGGTAGTACGGTTTGTATTAGAATTTTATACAGTAGTTTTATCAATTGTAGGAATATACTAAACCGCTTTAAAATGAAAGTTAAGGTTTCGATGGAGGCCTTGAGAAACAAAAATCAAACAACACCAAATCATAGAAAGAAAGAGTTGTTCGACATGAAAATTGAACAGCATGTAAAACATGTATATTACTTTACGAAACAAGTGTCAGTATACTGATATAAACATTGAATTCCGGAAAAGGGCTGCCTAAAGGGGCTCCACTTCCGGACAGTTAAACGCCTTTAAAAACTCACCATTTTCAAAGAACAGTTACACATGTTCGTTTTGATGCATTTGCAATAACGTGCGAGTGGTGAAATTTCGCATAACAAGGTGGAACACAGTTTTCAGCAATTGTTTATCTTTATTTCTTTACATATGGCATTCATTTTCAAAGGGAGACAACTGTTCCCGATTATTTTAGGTACAAATGGCATTCATTTTCAAAGGGAATCAACTTTTTCCGATTATTTTAAGTAATCTTTGAGAAAAAGTTGTCTCCCTTTGAAAATGAATGCCATTTGTAAAGAATAAAAAGATAAACAATTGCTGAAAACTATGTTCCACCTTGTTACGTGAAATTTCACCACTCGCACTCTATTGCAAATGCATCAAAACAAACATGTGTAACAGTTCTTTGAAAATGGTGAGTTTTTAAAGGCATTTAACTGTCCGGAAGTGGAGCCCCTTTAGGCAGCCTTTTTCCGGATTTCAATGTTTATATCAGTATACTGACACTTGTTTCGTAAAGTAATATACATGTTTTACATGCTGTTCAATTTTCATGTCAAACAACTCTTTCTTTCTATGATTTGGTGTTGTTTGATTTTTGTTTCTCAAGGCCTCCATCGAAACCTTAAATTAAACTTATATTTGTAGACGAATAAAATTAGATTAAAATCTTGAATTATAAATCTTGCTAAATGCAGATATCAATGTGAAAATTGAAAATAACGCACAGCGGCTTAGAAATGATAATATTAAGCAGATGACAAAAATTGTGTTATCTCATAAATAACATAATTGATTATGTAGGGTCTCGAAAGTTGTTTTATTGATTTAGCTAATTGTCTATACCACTTTAAAAAATAAAGAGAAAAATGAATGAAACATGATAAACTTGAGTGTCCCTATAACAACCATGCGTAATATATTGTTAGCCGCCATTTGCGATTTTTTAGTAGAAATATGTATTTTGCTACATTTGTCCCCCTGTGCGTAACTATTAAAGTAAGAAAGCGATTTCTTTCATTTAAAGTTTATTTTGTGGATTGATATTTTCATATAACAACCGGAACACGCACACAAGAATATGTATAGCTGAATTCTGTATGTTCAGATTTTATAGGGGTCTATAACTGGCGCCTTTAAGTTTGGTGTTTATCAATGACATTGTTAATTTTAGACGTTCATATTCAATATAATACGACTAGGACACGAAAGCTATTATACTTGTTTGTAAAAGTAACATGTAAATTTAAATAGTAAGTTACGATGTATTGGAGAAGTGAGAAAAAAACTGAAAAAATAAGAGGCGGGGGTTATGATATACTGGTTTTCTGTTAAAAGTGAAAACAACTGTGTTTTCTGAGGGATGTGTGTAAAATCTTATTTTTTCTGTCAAGATTATCTCGAATAATACACACGGATAAAATTTTGTAAAAATAAACCAAATGTATGCGTATCTTAAGTTTAAGCAAAAGTTCAGGTTCTATTATGCGGAAGAGAAATAATCTTTTTGAATTATTGTGTTAAGGATGCGGGGCAGGTTTTGGTGTTACATCTCCTGCAAAATTAACATAGTGTTGGTACAGTGTTTGTAGTAAGTTCTTTAAAAGGACGGAATAAAGCTCTTTTCATCAGTGATGTGAAATATGAAATATATTGATCATTTTCTTAAAAAGGTTTAAATTGGATTGATCATATAGATAAGGTTAACTGTTCCGGGACTTTGTACGTTAAAATGTGAGAAAGTTAATAGAATAGTTTTTCTGTGTTATTTAATCTCTGTGGGGAAAATAATGCTTTAGCAGGCTATACTATTCTTCCTTATTGATGCCTATAGGTTGTAAGGTGTTGAGACGACGGATCCAGTAGGTTTCTCTTTCCTTTCTTTGCGTATCCGTCCATCTGTCATTAAATTCAATGCAACATAGCAGGATATCCGCAAAGGTGTGACCCTCCATGTTAAAATGTTCAGCTACCGGCGACCGATTGAATTTGCGTGTTTTCCAGTCAGATCTGTGGAGATTCATTCGCTTAAATATGCTAGCGTCTGTTTTGATTCCCCGACATACTTTTTGTTGCACTTCTTGCATGTCATAAGGTATATGGCATTTTCTGTTTTGCAATTAGCCACTCCTTTAACTGCAGATTTACTTCCATTGGAGGAAAGGAATGTGCTGGTGCTTGGCATGGTAGTGCATGTTTGGCATCTTGGGGCACCACAAGGACCTGACTGGCCTGAACTGGTTGTGTCTGTAGCCGACTTGACTTTGGCTCGAACAAGAATGTATCGCAGACTTTTAGGCCTTCTATATGCGATGAGGGGTTTCTCAGGGAACAATCGACTGAGCCTCTGTGATGACTCAATTGTAGGCCAGTTATTGTCTACAGTTGCACGTATATTTGCAGATTTAGATGGTACGTGACCACAAAAGGTGTGCGTTTGTTTGATTCAGTTGTTTTGTGTTTGTATTGAAGCAGTTCTTCCCTTGAGAATGCACGTGCTTTTTCGGTAGCAGCGAGAATGGATTCTGATGAATAGCCTCTTTTTAGGAGGTGTTTTGATAGCTCCTCTGTTCTTTCTTGATACGTTTCTGTGTCTGAGCATATTCGGCGGATTCGCAGTGCCTGACTATAGGGAATGTTTTGGCAACAGTGTTTTGGATGATAGCTTGTGGTGAGAAGATACTGGTGGGTGTCGGTAGGTTTTGAATACAAGTCAACAACAATTTTGTTATCTTCAAGTTTTGATACTGTGTCAAGAAACACGTGCCTTTCATTTGAAACCTCGCTGATGAACTTTATAGATGGATGAAAGTTGTTTGCATGGTCGAGGAATGTTTGTAGAGATTTTTTACAATTAATAAAACTACTGTATAAAATTCATATACAAGCCGTAATACCAGTAATAACATAATGTACGTAAATTCTAATTTACATTTGATCTACCGTAGTAGTTATATAGATGATGGTACCAGCGCAGTTTCACCCCAGATAGACCCTAACCCTGAGCCCAAAGTGCCCAATGCCGGCTAATTCAAAAAACCACTACTGTAAAAAACATTTGGTTTTTTGTTGAACGTAAATGGACTAAAGCGTCCCCGGAAGCTTTTAGATTAAAATAAAGTACTGAAAAATATATATTTAACTTTAAAAAATATATATTTAACTTTAAAAAATATCTTAAAACCGATATTAACTTTACACACTAACATTAATTCTCTCTAGTGAGAAATCAATAACCACCCGCGTCATTTTTGCCAACGTGGAACTTAACATTCATTTTTGCCAACCTAGAACATAACTGTCATTTTTGCCAGCGTGGCAGTTCTCAATGGCGAGAATTAATCTCACTGGTGAGAATTCATGTTCCTGATTTTAGTTACTATATAAATTAAGCCGTGTGGAGTTTTGACCCTTTCATCAAATAATTTTTTTATTTTTTTTTTAAATTTTTTAAACAATAACAACCACCTTGATTAACTGAAATAATTTATTATTACTTGCTCATTCTCTCCTTGGTTGTTAGGTCTTATTAGCTTTTTGTACTTTTAGCATGTGTAAATGTTGAGTTCTGCTCAACCCGGGGCTAGAAGGCGTGGACGGTAGCATGCATTTCCACTACCGTCCATGAACAGGCTCAATCAAACCGAGCCTGAAACATTTTAGTTTTAGTCGTGTTGAGCGACCTGTGAAGTTTCCACTTTTCTCTATTTTAATATTTTATACAACAAATCATACAGCGGTACTTCATTTTGTAGCATTTTTATGAAAAATAAACAACAATATCCACATAACACACTCGTTTTGCTCTGATATTGAATATTGTTGTACTTTACATTTGGTATATATCTGATTACTTGTTTAGGTGGTGCCAAACCAAACGGATCAAAGTACAAAGTATTAAAGTAACAAACCAATGTGTTCCAGGTCCCATAGGGTCATCTAAATTTATAATTCCGCACTCGTTATTCAACTTTGTTTTTGGTAAATTATTTCTACTAAATACACCTCTGAAGTTTTTAATACTGAGTTGTTTTACCCTTTGTTCAATTTCAAAGTTAGAAATAGGTTTGTTTATAATTTTTTTTTTTACTATAGGAATTCGTCTGTTAGGTCTCCGTTGAGAATTAATCTGTATATCCTGACCTTGTCCCTTACCACTTAACAAAGATATAATCAAAGGTATTCCGAGACTAGCAGCCAGCATACCTAGGAACCCGCCGTCTTGTTTTTGTTTTTGAGTTAACTTTATTACATCGGTTCCCATTAATTGTTTTCTTTGATTAGGTGTAAGATATGGTGATATCATATTTCTCTTATCATTAGCTACCGAAATCATACCATTTCCAAGTTACTTACTGACATCAGTACTGGCAAGACCAGAAAGAGCACCAACGCCTAACGGCCCTAATATTTTGGAGCTATTTTTGCAGCTACCGGAAGTACTGTCCGACCTAACAGACCAGCCAAAGCTCCTAAAAAAACCTCCGTTTTGACCTTGACTGGACATTTGTTTTTTTTGAAATGGTAATTTCTAATTCCTTCTTATTCCTAATAGAATAGTTAATTTGATTAATCTGTGTTTTTGTTAAAAGTAAAGGAAAGTGTCCACATAATTGTTTATGTTTTCATCTAAAAGTAAGAGGAATTTTGTTGTTATAGGCTTGTGCTAAATTTTTGTTCTGTCTGTTAGGTTAACTTTATATTCAATATAATTTGATTTCATTATATATTAAATTTACATTTATTTACACAATAACAAGTTCATTTCCAATAGTATTTATTACAACTGTTTCTTCATACAATACAATTGCGTAAATACGATATCTTGCAGTGGGAAGTGTATTTAAACGTAAGTGTAATGTAATATGTTTAGGATCTTCTATACTACTTATACCTTCCTTTTTAAATTCTAAATTAAAATGAACAAATCCAATCAAACTTTGAAAATTTGATAAATTAAAAAGACTTCCAGTAGGTTTATTATTTTGTTTATAATAATAATTAAGAACATCATCATAAATTCTTGATATACTTGTATATTCAGTTTCAGGATAAAAAACACCATTACAAACTTCAAGACGGCAAGATTCCAACCTGCAATCATTATCTGCTGCATTAGCTTTAAATGTATCTAATAAATGTGGATTATGTTCTTGTGAATTACTTTTATCAGGTCGTTGTAAATAAACAAATACATGTTCGGGGTTTGTTACACCAGCTGTTATTCTAAAAGTCGTATTAATCTGTTGCGTATCTGTTGACTGTGAAATCATTTCACGAAGGTATTTCCAACTTGTTGTTTTCATATATCTTTCAGAAATTAAATTAATTCCATGTATATTAAAAATTAAACGCGGAACCCACAAAATTAATTTAGTTACAATTACCCTACCTGCACCAGCAGCATTGGCTCTGTACATTAATTAAGCATCATTTGTTAATTTTAATGTTATTTGAATTTGACTTGTGGGTAACATGTTTTGTTCCAAACCCTGAAAAAATGAATAATTATTTAATGGAATTTTAGCATTTACATTATTACCACCCTGGTTTAATCCCTTTCTAATAGTAAAACCTTTATTATATTCAGCTTGGGCATGCCTGATTTCAGTGCTGCCACTAGTATCTAAATAAATAAATTCGTTTGTGTCAGTTGATTCTGCATAATCCTTAGATAGTTCAACTAAATTCTTTACATTTATTACCTTATATAAATTATTACAATCATAGACAATTTTTCCATTTGGTTTAATTATTAGTTGATCAATTATTGAAGCTGCATTATTAATTAAAGCAATTAGATCACCACCATCATAATTATTACCATTTTCAAGTTTATTAACTTTAAAACTTACTTCAAAATAACCATTAAACCAATCAAAATATGAACTTCTATCATTAATTGTAAAAAGATATCCACTTTTTTGTTGTTTAACATTACTTCCCAAGACAAATATTAAAGGTGTATCTAATTGAATAGGAGTTAGTTCATATCTTTCACAATACTGTTTTGTTCTAAACATGTATATTATATATTATTTTATTTTTTATAAATTAATCTGTTAATACGTTTACGCTGAGCTGAAGTTCTAGCTTCTGACAATATTTTATTTATTCTTATTTTAATATCCTCCTCATTATTTTTACTATTTTTTTTATATGTAATTTCTTGGTAATTAATTCACCAACGCCAGCACGAGCCTGAGGCTCATAGGGAGCCGAAGCTCCAGGATTCTTAACGTCCGCAGCAGGTTTTTTAAAACTTTTAATTTTTTCTGTAAGCTTCGATGCAGCTAAATTCCCAACCTCCGTTCCAATCTTTTTTGTTCCACTTTCAAATGCAGTTTCCAGAGCTTTTTTTCCAGCAGATGAAAACAACTTTGTTTTGTGTCAAAGATACCTGTATCATGTATATTTTTTTCTCCTGTCTGAGCATCAACATAAATGAATATTCCTTTGTTTTTATCATAAACTTTCTTGTACATTATAAAACTAAGTTTTATATTTTTTTTTAATTAGTGTAAAACTTGTTTCAACTTCATTAAAATTGATTATTCTGCCAAATACGTCTGTAATATATATTCTTATTGAATCTATAACATTTTTATTAATTTCAGAATATCCAACACTTTTTGGTTCTTTTGTAAATGGATAAGCTCTTGTTAAATCTGCAGTACTTAAAGCATAGATAATATCACCAAAATTACCATCAACGAGTGAATTATCAATAAGACCACAATGAATGTAAATTTTATCCACAGAATAAGTTATTTTTGGTGTTGTAGTTCCCTATTCGGTATTTCTCAAAGCTTTTTTTCTCAAATCCAAGCAATGTATGAAAATTTGATATTCTTAAATCCAACATAAAATTATCATGAATTGAAATTGATATCTTAAAACTACTTAAATCAAATTCCAAACTTATTGGAGCAACATCTCATTTATCAAATTCAAAATCACCATTACTTCTTAGTGTTTCCCTAATATAATTATTAATGTCTGTATAACTGTAAGAACCATTTGTAAATATGAAATACTTCCAATCTTTACCATTATTATAACGAATTCTTTTATTATCATATTCATCACTAATATTATGCCAAGAGTAAGTTATAGTGTTAATACTATCCAAACCAACAACATTTTTATCTAAAATTAAAGAACGACTGAATCTAACTGTAAAATCGCTTGGAGTATTTTAGTGTTGTTTTAACCGCTTCAGAACATAATACTCTTTTTGTTCCATTTATATATAATTTAAATTTAAATTCAAGAAAAATATTTTTTATAAAACATTTCATGTTGTTCTGGTAACAATTTATTTATCTTTAATAGTTCATCAATTATGCTAATACCTTTATTTTTTAGTTCTTCATTATTATTTCCGGAATTTATTGAACCACAAATTAACTCTAAGGTACTAACCAGTTCTTTAGGATTACATGGACAAAGATTTGAATTAAAACCTTGTTCTCTAATTACTTGTTTAAATTTTATAGATCTTTTATTGATAGGTAATTCTGATTTTTCTGTTACTTCTTTAAATATTTTTCTAGAAAGTATTGAATATTTTTTATTATTGTTATATCTTTTATTAATCAAATCAATCAAATTATCATCTACTTAAGTGTTAATTACTTCTTTTCCAGTTCTTTGATCCTTAGCAATTAATTTGTTTTGACCATAAAGTTTATTTAAGTCAATAATTAAATTACCATATTATCCGTTTGATAAAACTTTATACGGATTGTGGTGTTTTATTCCGTTTCCTTTTTTCTTAAACTTTTTTGATAAAATAATAGCATGGAGCGATTCTTTATAATCCGTCAAATTATTTGCTTTAGCTTGTAGATTTTTTATAATTTTTATATCAGCCTTTGTCTTGTTTGTTTTATTTTCTTTTCCTCTAACTTTACCTTGTAGTATTTGTCTGTCTTTTTCCGCTTTTGCTATAGCGTGTTCTACATCTTTTTGAATAAAATTTCCACTATAAAATAAATCAGAATGTTTTTGTGATGTGAGATGTTTCTTATCTAGTAGGTCAAAATTAACATTTTCATTTGGGTCAAATTCATGTACCTTTTTTACTTTTTAAGGAAATTCTTCATACTCATCATCATCCGTATCCAAATCATCAAGCTCATTTAATGCATCATTTATTTCATAATATATTTGTTGTTTTTTCTTCATCTTGTTCTCTATCATATGTTTCTTCTAATTTTTTATTTTTTTTCATGTATTTCTTCTTCTTTGCTTCTCTTTTCTTTTCTTCTCTTGTCTTCTTGTTCTTCTCTTATTTTATTTTCATAATCTTTCGATATCTCTTCAAGATTTCCAACACGTTTAGAAGGGTCTGATAAAGATGGTAATAATGGTCGTGGTTCTTGGAATAGCTGCGGTAGACCCTGATATGTTTGTATGTCTTTTATTTCGGGGGCCTCCGCGGCCGAGTGGTTAAGGTCGCTGACTTCAAATCACTTGCCCCTCATCGATGTGGGCTCGAGCCTCACTCGGGGCGTTGAATTCTTCATGTGAGGAAGCCATCCAGCTGGCTTACGGAAGGTCGGTGGTTCTACCCAGGTGCCCGCTCGTGATGAAATAATGTACGGAGGGGCACCTGGGGTCTTCCTCCACCATCAAAGCTGGAACGTCGCCATATGATCTATAATTGTGTCGGTGCGACGTTAAACCCAACAAAATAATTAAAAATGTCTTTTATTTCATCACCGAGCAACTCTAATTGTTTTCCGATTCCAGGTAATGCTTTTAACTGACTTGACAATTGTTCTTTTTGACTTTCTATACCTTCTGTAATTGGTTTATAAATTTCAGTATACATTTCTCGACCAGTAACTTTTCTGATTTTTTCTCTTCTTATTTCATCTCTTTTAGCTCTTAATTTTTGTTCAACTAGGTTGTTTATTTCTATCATTTCTTTAAGTTTTGCTAGCATTTATATAATAATGTAAGATATTGCATGATAATGTAAGATAATGTAATATTATTATATACAAATGGAAATTATGATACAAAAAGCGATAAATGTAATAACTTTAAGCAACTTTATCCTTTTATGCCAGATTCATGTTTTAGAATGTTAATATGTGGATCTTCCGGATCAGGAAAAACAAATACATTAATGCATATGCTCCGAAAACCTCTTATATATTATGATAAATTATACCTTTATGCTAAAAACCTAGAACAGTCTAAATATCAAGATTTAATTAACCACTTAAGTAAAATTGCAGATGAAATTAAACTAGATCCAAACGAAATACCTGAATATTCTAATAATGAAATAATTGATTGCGATTGCTTTGAATCAGAAAAACAAAAAGTAGTAATATTTGATGACTTTATATGTGAAGAGAAAAAGGTTCAGCATGAAATAACAAAATACTTTATTCAAGGACGTCATAAAAACTGTTCTGTTATCTATTTAAGTCAGTCTTACTATAAAACACCAAAAGATATTCGGATTAACTGTTCGCACTATATCTTGTTTGAAAGTCCAGGTAAAAGAGAAAATGATATGATTTGTAATGAACAAAATATAGATCACAAGTCTTTTGCTAATGCAATAAAACAAAAATATGATTTCTTATATGTTGACAAACCAAGGAAGTTTCTAAGAAAGCACTTTACTGGTATTATATATTGGGAGTTTTTAATGATGTAAAACAAATAAGCGAACCTGACAGTATAAGCAAAGTTAAGTTTGATATAGATTTAAGCGATTATGCCACAAGAAAACAATTCAAAAAGCTTAAAAAGGAAACGGAATCGTATCTTCACAGAAATAAGGGACTTGATAACACAATGAACACATCATTAGATATTGGAGGTAATGGAATAATCAACCTAGGAAATCCAGATAAACCTAACGATGCATTTTTAAGACGGTTTGTGTTTAAAAAAATTCAAAGTGTAATGGAAGACTATAAACTTGAAGATCTCAAAAGTATAAAACAGACACTAGAAGAAGAAGTAAAGAATATTGAAGAATTAACAAAATATTTTAAAAACAATTCATTATTGATAGTTCAATTACAAGGAAAAATTGAAAAAGAAATGAATGCTATAGTTGATTCTATTAAAGAAAGTGAAGAAAAAATCTGATTTAACAGACGACAACATAAAAAACGTATTTAGAATCAATTTTGAAAACTTATACACTCAAGTTCAAGAATTAAAAGATAGTATGATTAAGCATGAAGAACTAAAAGACACGATTATTGAAGCTAAAAAAGTTACAAAATATGTATCAGTTAGAAATCAGAACAGAAATAAATAAACTAAATACTGAAATGGCAAAAAACAATCAAGATTTGTTCGATACATTTTCAAATAAATTTGCAGAATATAAATCTGAACTGGAAAAGGCAGCTTCACAAAGAGGTGATGATCATGACACAGCATTAGATAACCTTGAAAAACAACTTAATTCTAACATAGATGTTAAAGTTGAAGAAAATAAAAATGAACTGAACTTTGTAGTTGAAAAGTCAGTTAAACAAGGAGAATCAATTACTGCTAATACTCAAGCAATTTCTACTAATGCTGAAAAAATTACAGAAGTAAAAAAATGCATTTTTAAAACAAGAAACACGATTAGCTAGAACAAAGAGTGTCACGGGGTTCCCTAGTTTCACATAGACATATATAGGAAACAACTTTAAAAATCTTCTTGCCTGAAACTGCAAGGCCTATGCTTTTGATATTTGGTATGTTGCATTGCCTAGTGGTCTACTACCAAAGTTCAAATTATGCCTCTTTGGTGAAAGAGGCCCTGCCCTGGGGTCCCAAGTTTTACAAAGACTTATATTGGAAAAAAAACTTAAAAGATCTTTGCCTTTGATATTTTGTATGTATCATTGCCGAGCTGATTTCTAACAAAATTGATATACGAGTTATATAGGAAAAAATATTTGAAAAATTATCATATCATATTTCATACTGTTCCTTCTGACATACTTTCTTGTTTTTTTTTAAGATACAGCCTTGAACTTTGGATGACATGCACAGTTTTGTACACTTAACTTAAAACAGCAAATGTCACCTACTGACCTACTTTCTTGTTTTTGAATCTTTAGCAAGGAAGTTTGTTCAAGCTAGTAACTTAACTCAGGTGAGCGATATAGGGCCATCATGGCCCTCTTGTACTGGCACAGAATCCAGGAACACTGATAAGGCTAACTGCAAACCATTACCGGACTGAAATACTGTTGAAAAATGGCATTAAACCCAAAACAAACAAATTGATTGTTAGATAGATATTATTACTTCTAATTTTAACTGACATGGTAAACATGAGATTTTTAATTTTATTGTGGCTATATTTATGTTTATTTTATTTGTATGTAGAAGCATTATAACAGAAATATTCTTTTCTTCACTTTCAGAGTATACAGTCCGCTATGTAGAGGATGGTGTTGTTACAGAGGTATCTGATACGGACATCAAACAGAAAAAGTGATTTGAATTTTATGCTGTATCAGTGTGCCCAATCACGTGATCGTGCTACTTCATTTCAATTGACCTACACAGTAAGCGCACAATGTCGAAAGTGGTTGAACAGGATTAGCGTTAAAACGAGAAGGCTTTGGTGGGGAAATCGTAGTTACGGGGGTAGCGTTTTCAATTAGGTGTCGAATCATGTGCATGGAATTAACACAATATATTGAATATAAAACTTACGCCCTGGTTTATAATTTTTTTACCTTTCCGCTTTTACTTTCGAGCTAAAAAGACGTAGCGTGATCACGTGATTGGGCGCACTGTGTATATGATGAAATGTTATAAAAAGATAGATAGGAAAAAAAAAACACAAAAATAATTAATATGATATCTAAACATGCTGTTTTTTATTAGCTCACCTGTCACATAGTGACAAGGTGAGCTTTTGTGATCACCCTTCGTCAGTCGTCCGTCGTCCGTCGTCAGTCCGTCCGTGCGTCCGTCCGTGCGTCAACAATTTCGTGTCTGCACGATAGTGGTTTCGTTTATAATTTTATTTTAACCAAACTTGCACACAACTTGTATCACCATAAGATCTCGGTTCCTTTCTTGAACTGGCCAGATCCCATAATGGGTTCCAGAGTTATGGCCACTGAAAGGACCAAAATCAGCTATTTTGACTTTGTCTGCACAATAGCAGCTCCATTTATGATTTGATTTTTACCAAACTGGCACACAACTTGTATTACCATAAGATCTTGGTTCCTTTCTTGAACTGGCCAGATTTCATTATGGGTTCCAGAGTTATGGCCCCTGAAAGGGCCAGAATTAGCTATTTTGACCTTGTCTGCACAATAGCAGCTTCATTTATGACTGGATTTTAACCAAGCTTGCACACAACTTGTATCACTATAAGATCTTGGTTCCTTTCTTGAACTGGCTAGATTCCATGATGGGTTCCAGAGTTATGGCCCCTGCAAAGGCCAGAATTAGCTATTTTGACCTTGTCTGCACAATAGCAGCTTCATTTATGATTTGAATTTAATCAAACTTGCACGGAACTTGTGTTGCCATAAGACCTCAGTTCCTTTGTTGAAGCGGTCAGATCCCGTAATGGGTTCCAGAGTTATGGCCCCTGGAAGGGCCAAAATTAGCTATTTTGACCTTATCTGCACAATAGCAACTTCATTTATGATTTGATTTTTACCAAACTTGCAGACATTTTGTATCACCATAAGATCTTGGTTCCTTTCTTGAACTGGCCAGATTCCTTCATGGGTTCACGAGTTATGGCCCCTTAAAGGTCCAAAATTGGCTATTTTGCCTTTTGCAGCCATATAGAGACTTCATTTATAGTTTTATTTGATACAAACTTTCAAAATATCTTCAACAATAATAAATCTTGGATTTCATGACAAATCAGATCCAGTCGTAGGTTCCAGTGTCATTTTATATCTGATTACCTCCCCTGATTGTAGTCTAAATGGATTTATATCAGTAAGTACTTATAGGACTTATTTGAAATTTCATTATTGTCACTGCTTGGACTGACCTAATCAGGGTAGATAACTATGGACTGATTTTATGTCAAATACCTCCCTTTATTTCAAATTTAAAAGGGTATATCTCCATAACTAATGAAGATACTGACCTGAAATTTCATTTATGTCAACAGATTTATTTGGCAGATCCTTCTTTTGTTCACTTACAATAATTTTCTTTTTAATTACTTCCTTTTACGTTACTATAGATAGCTTATTTTTAGTAACATTTTTATTATTGGCCGTAGGGAAAAACCGAGACCACTTTTCTGTGGTACAACATGGATGGTATCTTAAATTTTTAGGTGTATTTTGACATATCTGTACCTTGTTAGATTTTTTTTTTTCTTTTTTGTTAAATTTCTTTCCTTTGTTGTTCCTGTCCTTTGGACTTAGATATTTTTTCTGAGGACCTCTTGTCCTCATGTGCAATGATAACAGGTGAGCGATATAGGGCCATCATGGCCCTCTTGTATCATAATAAATTACATGTATTTGGTTTTGAAAGTAGATGTTATCATATCAAGAATTCATTAAAAGTTGTATTAAATCTGTGTTAGTATAATTATGGTATTCTAAATATGATTAATGGGTGTTGATAATTAGTACATAGTAGTAGAAGTATACCATTTATTTCTGAATTAATTAAATCATTTTCAAAATACCGAAAGATATCAGTCATTTCTTTAATAATGTCATTAGTACAGACTTAGTTTTATTTAAAGGAATCTAATCCTTTTACATGATGTTCAAGTTCAACACCTATTTATATTAACTGAGTGCTTCATGCATGTTTGATTTTAGATATAGACATTTTTAGCTCACCTGTCACATAGTGACAAGGTGAGCTTTTGTGATCACCCGTCTTCAGTCCGTGCGTCAACAAAATTTCTTGTCTGCAAGATAGAGGTTTCATTTATAATTTTATTTTCACCAAACTTGCACACAACTTGTATCACCATGAGATCACAGTTCCTTTCTTGAACTGGCCAGATTTCATTATGGGTTCCAGAGTTATGGCCCCTGAAAGGGCCAAAATTAGCTATTTTGACCTTGTCTGCACAATAGCAGCTTTATTTATGATTTGATTTTAACCAAACTTGCACACAACATGTATCACCATGAGATCTCAGTTCCTTTTTTTTTACACTGGCCAGATCTCATTATGGGTTCCAGAATTATGGCCCCTAAAAGTTGCAAAATTGGCTATTTTGACCTCTGAACAATAGCAGCTTCGTTTATGATTTGAATTAAACAAACTTGCACAAAAACTGTGTCACTATAAGATCTCGGTGCCTTTTTTGAACTGGCCAGAGCCCATTATGGGTTCCAGAGTTATGGCTCATGAAAGGGCCACAATTAGCTATTTTGACATTGTCTGCACAATAGCAGCTTCCTTTATGATTTGACTTTAACCAAACTTGCATACAACTTGTATCACCACAAGATCTTGGTTCTTTTCTTGAACTGGGCAGATTTCCTCATGGGTTGTAGAGTTATGGAACAATGGACTGATTTTATGTCAAATTACCTCCCTTTATTTCTAATTGAAATGGGTATATTTCCGTAATTAACGAAAAAACTGATCTGAAATTTCATTTATGTTGACAGATGGACTTGAACAATCAGTGAAGATACATATTGACTTAATTTATGACAAATATCCTCCCTTTACTTTTTATTTAAATGAATACACCTTAGCAGCTTCGATTGAGATTGGTTTGAAACGTTATTTATGTATTCCATGGTAAGAAATAGTCATATTAGATAACTCTTGATTGAACATTTATTGATATGAATACTTTTTTAATATATTGTTGTATATGCTTGTACTCTGTATCTTCTACATGCATATACCATTGCATGATTACCTGTCCTAATTTTAATAAAAATGGATTTAATTCGGTAAATATTTATAGAACTCGTTGGAAATTTCATTGTTGTCTTTATTTGGACTTAGGCAATATGGGTAGATAGCTATTGACTGATTTTATTCAAATTACCTCCCTTTGTTTCAAATTTAAATGGGTGTATCTCAGTAACCAATGAAGATACTGATTAGAAATGTCATTTGTGCCATCATTCAGATGGACTCGGACAATCAGGGTAGATAACTTTTGACTGGATTTACGACAAATTACCTCCCTATTAAGTAAACAAATTTATATCAGCAACATCAAATGAGATTGGTTTCAAATGTTATTTAGGTCTTCAAGAGTAAGGAATAGTCATGTTAGTACAAAAATGCAGCATTTAAGCCTAGGACTCTCAAACTTGGTATGGACATTGACCCTGATTAGGTCAAAAGGGACTGTTACAAGAAAATGTTTATCTGATATTTTATGTGTATGCCCAAGTGCTCTATGGCAAAACTTGATGGTATCATTTTAAGCAATGGTACTCAGGTGAGCGATACAGGGCCATCATGGCCCTCTTGTTATTTATATATTTTTATTTCATTGTATTTTTCATAAGACCCAGCATTTTGGCACAGTTTAAATTTGATGAACTAACATGGCCTGAGGTATTCTACTAAAGTACAGTTCTATGAAATATAATTTTTGTATTAACCATTTCTGTGATTGAAAATGCATATTTGTAAAAGTACTTTTTCACTTCCAAGATATGCCGGTATTGAACATAGAATAGTACTATAATTTCACCTACACCTATACACAATCTGTGCTTGGGAACAAGGACCTCTAACTGTTGTATATGATGTTCAACTTTCATTTTACTGGTACTTTTTTTTTCTTGTTTTCACATTCCACATGATTCAGGCATTATCCTCCTGAAATTGTTGTTCTGTCATCATTGCTTGATAGTGTACATTAAACGATAAAGGTTGTTTGGTATATCTTTTAAGACTTATCCTAAATTTATTGATTCGATATTTTGCATGGGTCTTTCTCGTTTATCGTGGTAGTTTTTGTATTGCAAAATGCAGGTTATAGCATTAAGTTCAGACACACATTAATAGCAGTACAGGTCTGCAATTTGTAGCGGATTACTAATTATTAGTTGTACTCAACATTTGATTTACATGCATAATAGTTGCAGACAATATAATAATGAGTGTATTAAGTGTCATTTTATTTTGCAAGTTTGATGTTCATCTCTTTGCACTATTTTGCAGTTATATAATAGTATAGTCATTTGTTATTAAAATGACATGTTTCTATTCATTTGGTCTTATTTTGTTTATGTAAATCGAACAGAAAAACTACCAACATGTATTGGCAGACATAAATATTATTTATTGTAAATAAATGTTTTTATGGCTGTGTGACTAGGTTACTTTTTATATATGCGTTGAGCAGTATAATTTAACAATTATAAATAAATAGTAATAATAACCTAAGCTTGTCAAATCCAGATTAGGGACGGCACTCAGTTTTTTATTCAGTATGTATACCTACGTCATTTTCTTAAACACGTGTTTCCAAACCAGAAACATTCTGACTTACACCCACCCTCCTCTTCCAATATTATTTATTTATTTTTGAGATACTGTTCACAGTTCTCTTTGTACACTATTGGACAATGATCCTCAAATGATCACTTTTTGAATAACTTGTTTATATTTTGCTTAATGTCCATAATGTTCAACTTTTCATACTAGTATAGTTATTTGTTATTGGCTGGTTAGTTGTACCCAACATTTGATTAATCCCCGCCACGAGTGGTGGGGGTTATAGGAATGGTCTCTGTCCGTCCTTCCATCCTTCCTTAACATTTTGTGTACGCTCTGTATCTCCGAAATCCCTTGAAGAATTTTCATGAAACATAGGTCAAATGATCACCCCATCAAGACAATGTGCAGAACCTATGAGTCAACTTTGTCGGTTCAAGGTCAAGGTCACAACTCTAGGTCAAAGGACTGAGCCTTCTATTTTATGTCCGATTTGTATCTCATAAACCCCTTGAAGGATAATCATAAAAGGTCAAATTATCACCTCATCAAGACGATGTGAAGAACCCATGAGTTATCTATGCCGGCTCAAGGTCAAGGTCACGACTCGAGGTTAAAAGTTTGAGCCTTTTATTTTGTGTCCGCTTATTTTTGTGTCTCCTAAACCTCTTGAAGGATAATTATGAAACTTGGATCAAATCCGCTCTGTATCTCCAAAACCCATCATAAGATTTTCATCAAAGTTTGGTCAAATGAACACCTCATCAGGGCGATGTACAAAACTCATGAGTCAGCAGTGTTGGCTCAAGGTCACTACTTTGAGTCAAATGTTTGAGCCTTCCATTTTGTGTCCGCTCTGTATTTCCTAATGCCCTTGAATGCTTCATATGAAACCTAGGTCAAATGAACATCAATCCAAGAGGACGTGCAGAAGCCATGCCGACTCAAGGACAAGGTCACAACTTAGGGTCAAAGGTTTGAGCCTTCCATGTTATTCCCACTCTGTATCTCCTTAGGCCCTTGAAGGAATTTCATCAAACTTTGGTCAAATCATCACCTCATCAAGAACTCATGAGTTAGTCATGTTAACTCAAGGTCATAGATATGAGCTCAGTATCTACTAAACCCCTTAAAGAATTCTCATGGAACTTGGGTCAAAGATCACCTCATCAAGACAATGTGCAGAATTTATGGGCCAGCCATGTCAGTTCAAGGTCAAGGTCACAGTTCGAGGTCAATGATTTACCCTTTCACTTTCTGTACAGTGGTGGGGAATTTAACTGTCTTTCAGACTGACTTGTTTACATAATATTTGTTATTATGGTTTCATGTTTTCATGATATCTTAGAACATATAAGATGATATCACTATTTCATTTAAAGATATCATTAACTTTTTTTTGTGATATCAGTATTTTCAAGATATCATAGGATGATTAAAAAAATTGCAAAATTTAATCCTGGATACAATTTTTTTTCATATTCATTACCACTGATTTTGTGATGATCTAAAATCATTCCAGGAAATCAACAGCAACAAAAATCATGATATCAATAAATCATTTAAGAATTTCTCAAAACATGTTTTGTTTTATGATATCCTAAATTTAATCACTGGGAATCAGTAAGTCAATACAAAAGTATTTTACAATAGTCTTGTATGATTTTTAGCTCGCAAAGTGCTCAAGGTGAGGAATTTTGACTGGTCATTGTCCGGCGTGCACGAACATTTGCCTTTTAAATACTCTAGAGGCCATAATTCTGAACCAATCTTAACTCAACTTGGTCAGAATGTTTGTCTTGAAAATTTCTAGGTCAGGTAATAATCTGAGATATGTGGCCTTAAAAACTAGATCATCTGATCAGATCAAAGAAAAACCTTTTGAATACTCTAGAGAGCACAGTTGATGCTTAGTCTTTATGAAACGTGGTCAGATTTTTTATCTTGATGATTTCTAGATCAAGTTTGAAACTTGGTCATCAGGGGTCCAATCTTTATGAAATTTAGTCAGAATGTTTTTCTTGACAATTTCTACTTCTAATCTGGGTAAAAAAAGCCACATGGCCAAATCAAAGGAAAAGCCAGTGATCACTCTAGAGATCACAACTTTTTCAGAATATTTGTCTTGGTAATTTCTATGTCAAGGTTGAAACTGGATTAAGTAGGGTCAAAAACTAGTACAGTACGAAAAATCACAGGAAAAACACGTGAACACTATAGAGGCTACAAAATTATCAGAATGTTTGTATTGATAATCTCTAATTCAAGTGTTAATCTGGATCATGTAGGATCAAAAACTAGATCACCCGGTTCAGTCGAATTAAGAACTTGTGAACAATCTAGAGGCCACAGTTGTGACTCAGTCTGTATGAAGCTTAGTCAGAATGTTCATCTTGATAATCTAAAGGATAAGATTGAAAATGGATCAAAGGAAATTTCGTTAACTTATGAGAGACCACAATCGTTACGAAACTCGGTCAGAATCTTTTGATGAATTTTTATTGAATTTTTAATACCCTATTTTATTCTGCATATTACGAGATTTGCAAATTGTCACAATATTTACTATTTGCCTGAGTAGGGAGAGCGTTGGTCTACAGATCACGGGGTCGCGAGTTCGATCCCCGGGCGTGGCGTAACATACGCCATGACGATTTGATGAAAGACATTGTGTCTGAAAGCATTCGCCCTCCACCTCTGATAATTCATGTGAGGAAGTTGGCAGTTAGTTGTTGAGAACAGGTTTGTACTGGTACAGAATCCAGGAACACCGGTTAGGTTGTGAAAGTAATGAAAATTTTATAATGATATTTCATTTTAAACTTTGTTGTTTCACATTTTCGGAAATACTTCCACACCGAGTTTGTAACAACTGTTTGTGAAGGGAAAATGTTGAAATTACCATGTTTTGATATTCTGAAATTTTAGCCTGTATCATTCTGCATTTTACGAAGTGTGGGTGTGGAAATTTCCACAATGTTCGCAATTGCTCGTTATATTCCGCTAAAACGATTCTTTGAAAACGTGGAGATTTCCACGTTTATGAAAGAAACCTTTAGACAATTTATGTATTGTGGAAATTTCCACACCAAGATTGTTTCAGATGTTTGTAAAGGGTTACTTTTGAAGCTGCCATGTTTTGAAATTTTACACTTTTTTATTACGTATTTACGAGGGGTGGAAGTTTCCACAATGTTCTTCATTGCTTATTATATTCCGTCAAATATGACTTTGAAAATGTGGAAATTTCCACGTTGATGACAGAAACATTTAGACAATATATGTATTGTGGAAATTTCCACACTTGTAAAAGTGATAACATTTCTTAGTATAAATTGATTCGAACATTGTTATGTTTAATATTTTACGGAATAATGGGTTGACGTGGAAATTTCCACACCAAGATTGCTACAGATGTTTATAAAGGGTAATTTTTGAAACTACCATCTTTTGATATTTTGAAATTTTACCCTATTTTATTGTGCAATTACGAGGTGTGGAAATTTCCACAGTGTTCTTTACTGCTTGTAACATTTCGCCAAAGATTACTGTTTGAAAACATTCAGACAATTATATATTTATTGTGGAAATTTCCACACTGAATCGAGTGATCAGATTTCTAAGTAGATCTATAGATTGATTTTCAACATTGTTATGTTTCATATTTTAAAGAATAAAGGGTTGACGTGGAAATTTCCACACCAAGATTAAGCCAAGTAATGTTGAAATTACCATGTGTTGATATTTTGAAATTTTACCCCGTTATATTATGCATTCGACGAGGTGTGGAAATTTCCACAATGTTTGTTATTACTTCTTTTATTCCCTCAATAAATATGTATTTATATGCCAACTATATTTGTTGTTATTTTCATTAAAATGGGTATTCCTAAGCGTATTTGTGGTGTGGAAATTTCCACATTCGCAAAAAAAGGATGAAAAGAAATGAATAAAAGCGTTGTGACATATCGCATATTGTCGTAGAAATTGCCACATTCTGTGTGAAAAAAGGAGAAAAAAGAGACAATAAAAGCTAAATTTGCCTCTTTAAAAGAGGATTATTGGTGTAGAAT